>NC_072871.1:7725000-7822500 GCF_028858705.1 Grus americana
TTGTGAGAGCGGCACATCTCATGGCTGCATGCAGTCTGTAAAAAGGATGACAGAAAACTGGTGAGTACAAGGTCCTTTAGGCAAGGGTTGTCCTTGGGGTCTGCTCTTGGTGAGCACCCTCAAAGGATGGACCCAAATTCTGCACCTTCCTCAGACATATCTGGCACTTAAGAAGGTAGAAGCTGGCTCTGCTTTCTGCTCCTTGGTGGACAATGACCACAAAGTCAGGAGAGCAAGCTCGTCTCCAGGCTGCTGCACCTGGAGCACCATGAGCAGAGGAGTGCCCCCAACTCGGGTGCCTGGCACTGCCGCACTCGCAGCAGCCCGCGCTGCCGGAGCGCCAGCCCGTGAGCAGTCGTCCAGAGCGGGGGAGTGCTAATGAGCTAACAAATGTCTCACAGGTTTTGATAATGAGCGGCACGCTGGAGCCAAAGCCCTGCTCCCCCTGCCCACACCTCTCTTTGACTCCGGCGCACGAAGGCGCCGTGGCGCAGCCCCTGCCTGCACGCTGGGATGGGGCGCATCCAGGCATAGCGTGCTCCGAAAGCTCTCCCATCCTCTCAGACCGGGAAGAGCTTTTGGCCTCAGCTGCTAAGCAGTGTGTTGTGCATAGCAGGAGCCCGGGAGGATGACGGCTGTGGATGTTGCTCGACGGCAGGGCTGGCTCTCCCCCCGGCTGGCACGCAGCGGCAGCGGCACAGATGTGTGAGTGCAGATAGAGCCGGAGAGCAGAGGTGCCAGGAGGCTGGCGGCCATGCCAGGGCTCATTGTGCTGCTGCGGAGGCAGCCCGGGATGTGTCGCTGGTAATCAGCTGCAGCCTGCTCGGGGGAGCAGCGCTTGCTCTTCGCAGCACAGTCCCAGCGGCTGCATGTGGCTCGGGCGGCTTTGTGTTTTTAATCTGCTTGTCGCCACGTTCCTCTGTTTGGTCCTTCCCAGCTTCTGCTTCCCTGGCACGTGTGCACAAGCTCATCAGGACTCATGATGTAGCACCAGGTATTTTTATCCATTCCTGCTATCACCAGAGCCTTTATGTTCCAGGCACCCTGACTTCGCACGTACGGTGGCTCTCCCCAGTCAGCAGAAGCAGAAGGGGTGAGAGCTGGGGCTCCCCGAAGGATTCTTCTCATGTCTGGAGCCCTCCTTGATATTTAGACACTCACCAGCAGATGCACAGGCAGTGCCCCAGAAGTCCTGGACAAGGAACAGCGTTTGCTGCACAGCAGAAAGGAGGCTGAATGCGTTTTGCCACTGCCCACGCTTGCTTGGTCTGCAAAAATCAAGAGGCTCATATTTAAACTCCTGAGCCTGTCAAGGATGAACAAATATACCAGCCTGGGGAGGTCCCCGAGCCAAGAGGTGCTCGGGACCGTGGGGCTGGGCATTTTACTGCGGTACATGTCGGGGTTCCCCCTGCAGAGCCCCGAGCCTGCAGCACAGGCTGGGGCGTGAGGGGTCAGCCCGGCGAGGGGGAGCTACAGCCACTGCTGGGCCCCATCGCTCGCAAAGGCCATGACTGTGGACCCCCCCAGCCTGGGCTGCTCAGCCGGAATGTGGCTTCTTTTAAGGTGATGCTTTGAGCTAGGACAGGTGTCCCACGGGGGGGGGCTGGCACCAACCGCCAGGCCGGGTTGGGTCCTATAGCCCCTATAGCTCCTGCACCTCCTGCGGCTCCGTGGTGAGCGGAGCACAGACTGTGTGAACACGTTAATTCAATTTCTAAAAGTGTGAGAAAAAAAATACCATCGGTACAGCTTCCAGTTCTGCTCTTTAAGTATCATATAATTTAGATTAACAGATATTTTGCAGATGCCACTGTACTTGACAAGATATAATTATTTTTAACAAGAAAAAGTTGTTTTTTTCGACTGCTCTCTGAATGCTGGGCTGTTCCCAAACAGTGATCGTGCCACGCATTGTGCCGGAGAGAACAACTCTTGCAGCAGAGCTGTAGAGGCTCCTTTTCTATTTGCATGTAGTATTTATGCTAATATTTGTGACTCCCAAAGATGTCCTTGAAAAGACTGCGCAATTCATTTCAGGGACAAAATCTCCGAGTGTTTCCAACCGGCGCTTTTCTCTTCTCTCAGCCTGCCGCAGATGGGACTCGCAGGCCGGGCACAATGAAACGCTGGCAGCGGCCCAGGCGATGGCTGGGCAGAGCCTTCAGCGCCCTGGAAGAAATGACCCGCTAATTAATCTCGGCTGAAGCAAGAGACGAACGAACGAACGAACGAACGGGGAGGACGGGGAGCGGCGCGGGAGGGGAAGGGCGGGCGGTGGGAAAAGGAGGAAAGTGGGGAATCGCTGCGCTGCAGCACGGCCGTGTGTGCGGTGTCCCGCCTGCCCCCCCCGCCGTGTCCCCGTGCCCCCGGTGTCCCCCCGTGCCCCCCCCCCGTGCCGCGCGTGGCGGCAGCGCCCACCAGGTGGAGCTGTCGGGGGCCGCCGTGTGTGCGGGGCTGCGGGGCCGCGCCCGTGGGACTCCCCCCCCCCCTCCCCCCGGCCCCCGGGACCCCCCTGACCCCCCCCAGACCCCCGACCCCCTCCGGCCCCCAGCCCCATCGCAGCGCCGTTCGGGAGAGGCTCCCCCGCCCCGGGAAGGGCCCCCTTCCCCTTCCCCTTCCCCCCCCCGTGCACAAATCTCAGCTCAAAAGTTTGGAGAGAAGAAATGGTGAATGAAAATGTCCCAGCTGGAAAGATCGAGAGCTCCGGTAAAACACAGATGAATAAAAACTACAACCAGAGAAATCTGACAAAAAGGGTATCTTGTTGGACAAAATAAATTCCATTTAAAAATTGTGACTATGTTAATGAAAACCCAGCTTGTAATTTGCTTATAATTTTACACAGATACCAGAGGAAGCTGTAAAGTTGCCCACTCTGGGCCAGCATAATTTCCGGGGTGTGTGTGGGGGGGTGAGCAAGTGGGGTGTTTCTTCACGATGACCATCAGAAAAGCAGAAGCAGTAACGCATCCTGCAGCACTGCAGATCTTTAACCTGACAATACAGAAACAGCCAACTTTGAGGATTTTCCACTTTCTAGAGCTCATCTCCATGATTGCTTAAAATATTTTGTGTTTAGCTCTTTCTCTGTAACAAGCCAGATTAGTAGATGAGAGGCAAAGGCAAAACCAGCCCTTGGAGGAGAGAGACAAAGCAAACCCTGGGATGATTCACAGCGGGAGGGAGGGAACCCGGGGCCCTTCCCGCGCCCAGGAAAGTTGCAATCAGCAGCACACAGAAACGGTGAAATATGACTGTACACTTATGGCTAATACCTGCACAGCTAAAACCTCCTTTATCGCCCGCGTTTGAGCCACATCCCAGTCGGTAATGACACCGAAATGATATTTATGTTTATCATGTGAATGATTAAATCTAAAAGCAGCAGAGGAGGAAGGAGCAGGAGCACGCACACGTTCCTGCTGCCAGCGTCGGGCCAGGGCCAGGCGGGTGCAGAGACACCCTGGCCCCAGGTCCCCCGGCTCTGCATCGGCCACGCGGAGCCTCCTGAGCCACCCCGTCCTGTCCCCCTGAATTCTGCCTGCCCGCGTTCACTGTCCCTGCAAATCCCTGCAGGTAACAATTATTCTGCCTCCAGTGCAAAGAGCGGCACAGAAGTTCTGATTAAATACTGATTAAATATCAGTACGGCGGCCGGATCCTGGGCTGAATCAGGCAGGACCTCCCCTGAAAGGAGCAAAGCTCAGCATCCCCACTCACCCCGCTGAGCAGTCAGGCAGCAACACAGAGGGCAGCAACACTTCTTTTTTCTTTTTTCTTTTCTTTTTTTTTTTTTTTTAAGTAGAGCGGTTTTCCATCAAGGAAAGCATTTTCACTGAAATGGAAATACTCGTGGGGATGTCAGTTTTGATGACACCTTTGATGGGAGAAAGATTAAACAATTTTTTTCCTTTTTATATTTGGTGGAAAATTTTTATTTGATAAGGTAAAATATTAAAAATAAATACATTCACTGTTCTTACTTAAATTACTTTTGCTTAAAATTGCATATAATATTAAATATTTAGCATTATAATATATAGCATGTTGTATTCGATAATGTATTTTTATACATAATGGAACAATTTGATATTATCAAGAAGGCAGCTCAGATGCTTCTAAATTAAGGTTTGGGTTTGTGGGTTTTTTTCCTATTCTATGGTGAGTATTTAAGTTTTTTTCCAATTCAAGAGGAAAATGCATTTCAAAGTGCCAATATATTCCGTAGACCAGAAACACTGTTCTCTGCCCATTTCAAATCCCAGGTTTTACCTTGGTTTTGGGGCTGATGCGGTCGCTGAGGCCGTGGCAGTCCCTGCCCCATGGGCAGCGGCACGTTCCCCCACGCCAGGGCTTGCGCTGCCTCCTCCCACCCTCCCCCTCGCTCCCCCCACTTTAGCACCCACCAGACTAAGGAGTAATGTTATGCAGAATGATCTCAAACCATTGCTTATTAATAATCATGTATTATGTGAGATGCACGGTATTGATTTAAACCCACAGGGCAGCTTTGGGAAGAGAAGGTTTAATTTATAGAAACACTGATGTCTGATAGCAATAAATAATTAGGGCGATTGCAAAAAAAGGGTTCATAGGGCACTGCCCTCCAACTCCAGCTGGCTGCTCTTGTCCTGCTAATAAATTGGTTAATAAAAGGAGAGAGAGAAAGCCTGGATTCTGGGGTTATAAAAACAAATGACATTTTTATGTTTAGTGGACAGGAAAGAAACAGGAAGGCAGAGAAGTCAGCCGGGTGCACCAGGAACCACTCTGTGGTTTGCAGTCTGAATTCCTTAATGACATTCTCATTAAAAGTTCTTGCTGCCAAATGCTGTTTGCTTTCGCCTTCAGAACTGTCTGCATTAATAATGAGTAACTCCGCTTGGAAGTTATTTACATAAAGTATTGTTCTCATGTCACTGCGCCGACAGCCGCACCAGGCTAGGGGAGGGGGACAACACCCGGGGAGCCCCGCACTCGCAGCCAGCACGGCGGCAACCGCAGCTGTGCAAAAAGCAGCACTAAATGCTTCAAACGTGCGATTCCTCTCCTGCTCGAGCCGGCGACGACCTGCGGACCAGGCGGCTGTGCTGGAAGAGGATGAGCACGAGGCGGGGGCCGAGCAGCGTGGTGGACTGACCCCACCTGCGCCCCGAGCCCCCAGCTCCCCGCTCGCACGTGGGTCCCCAAGCAGGGGCTCTGGGCAGCGCCCGCCCCTTGCCCTGCACCGAGATTTATGTGCAAACTGCTGATATTGCGGCAGCCTCTGCGCTCAGACTGCAAGCTGGGGCGTGGGGGTCCCGGCACTGCCCAGGGCTCACCCCGGCTCTGTCCCTGCTTCCTGCCGGGCTCCCAGAGGCACAGTTACCTCCCGCCCACCGGCCATCCCTGGCCACAGAGCCCACCGCCCCACGCACCGTCCCCACGCAGCCGCTGCGGTGGTCCTACGTGCGCCACTCTGGAACGGAACCTGAGTGCTTGGCACCTTGGCCGCCGGCCCCACGGGCTTTGGAGCGCAGCCGCGGTGAGCAGCACCGCGCAGCCAGGCCGCCAGATGCTGCGGCGTGTTCACGTGCCGGAGTAGCCGTGTTCGTCTGCTCCATGCGTTCACCGTAGCTTTTGACTTGGGAGAGGATCTCTGTGTCAGAGGCATTTGAGCAATGTCCTCGGGCTCCTTGTGCTTGTCAACCCGAAGGGTGCTGGTCCGCCCCAACAGGAACGCATCTCCGTGAGCACAGGACCACGGCGCTCGGCAGGACAAGGAGGAGCCGAGCTGGGCGGGCACGGCGGTCCGACTGCAGCACAGCAGCACTGACGGGGTTAATGGTTTCATCCCGGGAACATCACAATCAGCTCTGTCTGCTAAGTATAGAAACTTTTTAGATTTATTGGAGAGTTTTGAAGGTTCCGTAATGGATAGAGATTTTTAATTGGAACGGTCATGAGCAGCGCAGAGAGCCTGGAGCAGCGAGGACTGTGGGTACGCCACACACTCCTCTGCTTCGGGAGACAGATGTGGGTGCAGACAATTACCCGCAGCAATGCCCGCTCTCTGGAGTCACAGCACTGGAACACGCCACCAGAGTTAGCACGTAGCACCTAACCCGGCGATATCAGGTATTATCAGATAACGGCACTGCCTAGCACTGAAGAAACAACGCCTTTGAACTGCCCAAACCGCACACGCACGTGGATGCGATGGGGCTCCCCAGCTGTGTGTTCTCCTCTTGCACAGCCTTCCGCGTGCGAGATCACTCATGATCTAGAGTGCCCGCTTCTGCGTACTGTGCTGCACTGCTGCTTCACGCGGCTGAGCCGGGAAGGCAGAGCAGTTAATGTGTCCATTTCTAGGGAAAGCATCCTGTACCCTGCAATTATAGCAGGGGGACGGTACTAAACAAACCTCCTTTTAAAAGGTTATGCAAATGACTATCAGCACTGCAGTATCATCACTGACAAGCTGCGGACAGCTGAGGCTGAAGCACTGTCCAGGTTTGCATCCATCTCTTCTGGAAGCTCCTACCTGTTTTACATGAGCGCAGTGCTAAGTGGGGCTCATGCATCCCTTGATAATATTATCATGCGTTATTATAAATTTTGTTACTTACATCACAGTAAAAATAGCAAGCCCTAGGGGAAACAGGAGACCCTTTCACCAGGCAATAAACCAGTGCAAAATGGAAAGCCAGACCTCGCCATCTGAGAGAGCAGTTAAAGCTGGGCTGGAAGAGGAGCCAGTTCCTGAATGGGAGGGGGTGAGACCATTCCGGAACCTTCCATGGAGCAAAACTGTGTAAAAAGTCTAATTTCAGGTCAACAGAAATTACTTGCTTCAGGAAAATTTAAACAATTCCAAATTTTTATTTTATTTACATTTTTAGTACAAAATTGAAATGAAACATCAGGCTGAAGTGGACAATTGAAATGTTCTGCTCTGAAAAGGTTGAGGCTGAATGTTTTGACCTTATCAGAAAAACTTCCCCCCGCATCCCCAATTTTTCTTTCAAAACAAATTTTTGTCAAAGATAACACGTTCCTACAAACCATCTTCCTTCTGACCAGCTGGCGTTTCCCGACAGAGGCGGCCCAGCCAGGACCCCCCCAGCAGCTCGGCTGGCCGGCTGAGCCGTGGAGCCCAGCGGGGCTGAGCTGCCAGGCGCAGCGGGTCCGTGGGTCCCAGCCCCCCGTGCCAGTGCCAGCCACGAGGCCGCCCGTCCCACAGAGTCAGCCCTGCGTGGGGACGCCTGTGCCAGCGCTGCCCCGGAGCAGAAATACCCCGGGGTGTCACCCGGTGCCCCTCTCATCCCCTCAGCGGTGGCTCCGTGAGATGGGATGTGCCGAAGCTCACCGGGCGCCTGCGAGAGGGAATCAAGCCGTCCTGTGCCTGCTCCGAAGCATTGCCTGCGTGCCCCAAAGCTGTGACCTTTTTTTCCAAACGTATTCACTTGGCTTAACGGCATGTTTTACCTTTCCCCGCAAACCTGGCCTTGCCACAGAGACGTAGATGGAAGCCAACACCGTGCCGGTGCTGGGGCTTGTGATGCCCTTCTGAGCGCCGCGACTGGCACAGGACCTGCCGAGCCCCAGACCCGACTCGCCCACGGCCACACCGGGCTCCTCCACAGCGGGGTCCCCGGTGACAGTCACCTGCCAAACTGCCCCCTGCTCCAGCAGATGTTGGGGATGTTAATTCCCAGTAAATTTTGATGCATTATATTTACTCCCGGTTTGACTGGCAGAGCCGTGCCCGTCCCTGCGGGCATGCTCGTGCATCACCTCCCGAGCAAACACCGTGGCTGCCGCCGACTCGGCGGCAGCTGAGCGCCATCGGTTGCCTCCCCAGCTGCCTTGCAGAGCCAAGAAATCACCTTCTGAGTCCTGCAGGTGTTTTCACTCCTGCTCCTGGCACGCTGTGCCCGACTGCCTGAGTCGCTGCACGTTTCCCAGCCAGTCCCCTGGCACGGCAACAGCCCCATGGCACCACTGCCGTACGGACGCAGCCTGGAGATTTGCCGTTTCAGGTTCCTCAGTGATGCCGTCAGCTTATCCACGGCATCGTAGTCCCTGCCAAGCTGACGGCGCTGTGCAAACACAGCGTGGGGCTTCACAGATCAGAAATCAATAACCTGCAGTTCCGTGCAGAAAGGCAAACCAGAGACTGCGTGCCGCCCAAAGGCAAGTGAACGCTGTCGTGCACGTGAACGCTGTCGTGCGCTTGCACGCTGTGAGCAGCCGGCCCACGTGCACAGGCGGGGGCACTGACAGCATTCGGCGGGTGCCTGCGCAGAGGGAGCCGCAGCCGGGTTTGAGGAGGTTCAGGCAAACACACGCAGCGGGAGCGGGGGCACACGCCTGTGTGCGTGCAGGGACCTGTGCGTGCAGGTGGGCGGCCCGGGCACGTGCCGTGATGCCCATGCGTGCACAGGCGTGCACATGCGTGCACAGGCAGGCACAGACCATCTCGGCGGCCGTGCAGGCAGCCTGGCTTTCCCAGAAGCGTTGGCAGACCGCTCGCCTGCCTGCCAGTCATCGCGGCTCTGCCCGGATCCCCGAGCCTCATCGGCGGCGGCGCTGCTCTCCCTCTCCTGAAGGAAAGCTGTGCACAAAGGGCCATAAGAAATCGCCCAGATGCAGTGAAAGATTTTCATGGCAGGAAATCAAATAAAATGTTCGTAGTGATGAAGTGAAAAATAAAACACGCTTTCAGAAAATGGTCCTTTTCTTCTCTGTGCCCGGGAGGAGGGGCCTGAGAGGGAACACAGACAAAGGTGCCGAAGGTCTCAATCATCTCACCGCTTAATTATTCCATCTCTCAGAAGGCATCTCCAGGCAATTAGAATAATCATTCATGCCTGTGCTTTACCAGGGACTCTTACATTCTTCCTGTGAAGCATCAGAGCTGGATTGTAATTTTTTTTTTTAACTTTAGCAGTGACCTGCAACTAAAGGAAAAATAAAAGTTTTTTGAAATATTAGTTTAATAAGACATGAGAATAATATTAAGGATATGAGCCTCCCTTATTTATTATTTATATGTATAGTGTGATTTAGAGATGCACTTGAACCAAACAAGTCACTACCAAAGAGTGGATCTATCTCTCTATATATATATTAAAAAAACCTACAATATTCGCCTGGAGATTCTGTCCACATATTCGGAGATTGTGATTTAACATACACAGTTTATCAAGGCTGGTGTGCTGCACAGAGAGACTGGAGTTTTATGTAAGGGTATAAATAATCAATGCACATAGCAACTTTAAATTACTGCTAATGTGTTTTACTTATGTTCCCACTAGAACGATATGTGAAATAACAGGGAGTTGCTAGGCACACACTTGACAAATAATATCCATGAGTTTCCATTTTTATTATTTTTATACATTTCTTATTAAACCAAGCGGTACAGTTCAAGCCCATGCAGCCAGCCCTTACTGGAGGATTACAGTAAGCATGTGAGATGGGGGGTTAATGCTGCACGGCAAAGCTGCTGCGGCCGGGCGCCTCGCAGCAGGGCCGGGCTGCGACACCGAGGGGCTGCGCATCCCCCTCGCCACACGCCGGCCCCTCGCGGGGCTTGCTGCGGCACGTGGGCCTGTAAATCCTCCGGCAGAACCAGCAGCCGACCCTCCTGCTCCGGCCGAGGCAGCTCTGCAGCTGAGCAGCTCCCGCTCTCGCGCCTCTTCGCTCGCGGAGGCTTTGACTGTTTGCTGCTTCCGCGTGTTTGGGCTGCAGCGCCCGCGCAATTCCAGCCGGGATCTGGTCCATGCGGCTGCTGCTGCTGCCGGCTGAAGTGGCTCTGATAATGTTTACATGGGGCTCATGGCTAAAATGATTTCTTTCTTTTAATGTCATTTACCAAAGCTATTTCTTTTCCACCTTTCCTCCCAGGCTGTTGGGGAAGGGAAGCCGGGGCTTGGGGGCTAGCTGCCTGCGCGGGGCGAGCCCTGGTCCTGAGCAGCTGTGTGGAGAAGTCCCTGGAGCTGTGTGATCCGTCGTTTCAGTAAGGAGGACATTTGGATGCTCTGATGCAAAACGTCCCCTGACGTCCCTGGGCTGAAGCTGAGGGTGCTCTGTCCCAGGCCGGTGGTGCAGAGCGGGCAGTCAGTGCCGTGCTAGGGACGGGATTCGGGGCAGTGGTGAAGGATAGTCCCGCAGGCTTCATGGTCCTCAGGGGCAGCCTGGGCTCTCGTTCACTTGTCCTTGGAACCAGTAGAGATTTCCTTAAGCACAGTTTCTTGATGACTTTTTCATCCCCATTAGGGTTTTGGCACGAGAGGAGCGGCACTTGGATCGGGTCTGCCCGGTTTGCCTCCATGAGCTGCTGCATTCCAACCACAAATCACCTTTTCTCCTCTGCCATTTACTTTATACAGTTTCTGTAAACATCTTTGCTGGACCAAAACCTGGACCCAAAGGGCTGGATTCTGTAACGGTCCAAAACCCCAGCAATTATCCGGGGATAATATGCCGTGGCACCGTGTGGGCAGGTGGGCTGACACCAGGAGCCGGCAGCCCCGCGCCGGGCAGACCTGATCCAGCACCCGTGCGGAGATGGGGGGAGCAGAAGGGACGGGTCTGCCCTCCCCACCGGGCACAGCTGGCAGCAGCTCGGGCTGGGGGGCCGACCCCCCCATGGCCCTGGGAACCGGGAGCACATCTCCAGGTTTATTTTGCCCCCAAATCATGCAGCAGGCCCCAGCCAGCCCGCGGATCTGCTAAAGCCTGGTAGCTGCCAAAGCTGACGGGCTGCGTGGGCTGGTGCCTGCTGCTGGAGCCAGGCCAAGCACGGCTCGTGGGGGCTGGAGCTCAGGGCTTCTCCTGGAGATGATCTAGTCCTCACCCTGCTGAGAAGGGATCGTTTAAAGTAGCACCCGTGGCAGGAGCCGACATGCGTATGTACCGTTCATAGAAGCTCAGCCTCGCCAGGTGCCATCCACAGAAATTCAAATATTAAACATGGCACCGAGAGGAAAGACACTTGAATAGATGGGAGGAAAGATTTGCTTTAAAGCATGCAATCGTCTGATATTTGGGCGCTGGAGCTGTTACGAAAACCTTTTCTGCACTTAAGTAATTGGTACATGAGAAGCAAAGAGCATGCTGCTTCGGGACTGCCCACCCTGCGTCCGCAGCAGTCCTGTACTAAACCCCAGCAGGGAGCTTTGCTGTTTTCCATTAAAACTATTTAGCAAACAATAACTATTTCTTTGTAAACAAGTCTTTATGTGTTTATTACTATGTTGCCATCAAAACCATATAGCTTTGTACAGCGTTTAATGGAAGAAAATTAACAGTGTTTTAAAATCCACTCCACTAAGAAATGCTAAAACAGCAAATGGCTTTCCCAAGGGCTGGCAGGTTGGGGCTGTCCCTGGCTCCCCGGGAGCAGGCGGGTGCCTTCGCTGACATTGCCACGACCCGTTTCAGCAATACAAACACCCCTTGCCGTGCAGATAAGCAATAAAGAACCAGCAGCCTTTGCACAACAGGCTTACTCACAAACCAAATGTCATTGTTTGCAAGGAGAACAGAGCCCAGTCCCACACTATTAATGTTAATTGAAAAACTTGCATTAACCTCAGTGAGACTGCATGCAGACTCATAACTACGAGACCTAAATCAAATGATTGTCATATAAGACCAGTAGCTTACAGGTCCTTTTTGTTGTGGGTGAACTAACAGCTGCCAATAAAGGGCGTAGCTGGGTTACGGAGCTGGAGCAAGAATATTAATTTGGTCAGTATGACTGTCGAGATTATCCTTAAAATGCATTTCCAAAGAGTGAGCAATGGTGACTGGCCACGGCGGCAAAGCATCGCCCTGGCCGGTGAGCGGCGGAGGGGACGGGGCTGCTCAGGGCTGAGCCAAGCCAGCGCCGCCAGCAAACGCGAACGTCCCCGCCAGGCTGCAGAGGCGCAGATGCCCTGGGCAGGCGGAGGCGGCGGCAGCTATTACACGGTGCACACGCACTGTGCACACGCAGAGTGGAGGGAAGTTATCCTTCAGCACTGAATTTGGTACGGGTGGGGGGAAAAACCCTATTCAAGGGAAAAGCAGCTTTGGATCTTTAATTAAAAAACAGGGTTCACAGCACCAGGGCATTGACTTCCACTAGTTAATCTCCATCACTTCATTTCACCACCAACTTCCATACTCCACAAAACTGCTGGAGACAATTTTTATTGATTGCTCTTCAAGCCGTCAAAAGCGTCCCTGGCTGATCATATGTTACCCCCAGACACCTTGTGCATTTCAGATAATAACTTGGTGCTCTAGAGAAGAAATGAATTGGATGTGCAGTCAGTAACTGTCCAAGTGAATCATGTTACTATATGTCAGCGGCCCAGGCTCTGACTATCATTTTAACAGAGAGAAATCCGCTATTTTCATGGCTGTTTGAAATTATTTTCCAGATGAATAAGATATAACAACAACTACTTACAGTAAAGAATAATATGGGGAATCTATTCGCTACTTGGAAACAAATCTTTCAAGTGTAATACTGTTTAATATTATTTAATCTGTAACTACAAACATGAAATTTTGAGACTAGCTTTCATGCCGTACAAAAATCTTGTGATGTGAGAGAGTGGGAGGCTGAAGTTGGTGTGGGTGCTGGGTGGTATTTTGTATCTCATAATTGTGAATACAATGATTAATATGGAAATTAATAATTATTAATGCTGTCGACAAAGATGTATACTAACGCCAAACATCAGCAGTGAAACTTTATTTTGCTTAAACAATTACTATGTATCAAGTTTATTCCCTTTTTTCAGGTGTGTTTATCAGTGTATATTTTGTTCAGAATTGCCATAAATACCGCAAATGGATTTTGCGAGGTAAAAAGAAGCAAACAATTTAGAAGTTCTTATCAAACTGGTAACTCTTTAACTATGCAAGCCTTACTTTTCTTCTAGAGCTGTATTAGCGCTGTGACTTCCCTTTGTGCTCTGCTGGCAGACACTGCGGTGTGCAACTTCTAAAGGATGTTGAAAATGAGCTGTGAACATTTTCGAGGATGCCATTTTGAAAGCGGCCAGACGTCTTGCGAGGACGTGCCGGTGTGCGTGCATTGCTCCCGGGTAGCCACGTATTGGTGCTGCAAGCATCAACCCTCGCTTGATGGCCTCTCTTTAAAAACACTTTTAAGAAAGACCTTTGCATGTCCCAGAATGGAAACAACGCATAAAATACCTACATTAAGAAGTGCAGCCTGTGATGTCTGTCCCCCCTTGCCCGGTGGTGGCAGGGGTGGCTCGTGGGCTCCGTGGGGCGCACCGGGTGGTGCTGGGCGCTGGCACGGGGCTGCCGCTCAGGGAGCGACCCTCTGGCTCGCGGGCGGCCGAGCTGCTGGACTCGCATGCTCAGGAGCAGGAGCCAGAGCGGGCGCTGCCCATGGGGGCCGGGGCCCAAGCACCCGCCGGGCACCCAGCGCCTGAGCCTGTCCGAGCTCCCCAGCCCTGGGGACTCAGGGTGCCTGGTGCCCCGGGCGGAGGGGTGAGCGGCAGGATGCCGAGGCAGCCCCGGGCTCTTGCTGCTTGTTGGGGCTCCCGGGGCAGCACCCCACCGCGCGGGCAGGGCGACAGGGCGCTGCCGCCAACGGAGCTGAACCTGCACCTGCTGCGGGGACCCCTCCCGTGGGAAAGTCCTCTGGCACTGACAAATCTGCTGCAGGAAACCCCCACCCACCGCACAGCCGAAGGAGCAGCTGTCCCTTTCACTGCCTTATCTCCTGCTTTACAGAAGACTAATGAGAGGGATTATTTGACTGATACCAGCCTGCTTTCCCCGTCCATCACATGCAGTTTCCCCTCCAAGGGCTGCAGACTCCATGAAAGTCTTTACGGACCCCTCCCAGGCAGCTGCACGCAGGCTCCTGCCCGCCCCATCTCACCCTGGCTTTTCGCAGGGAAAGGGCCCAAAAAGCGCGTTCCCTTGGGACATGACTCTGCAGCCACTTCTGCAGCATGCCCTGAGGGGCTGAGACATCCCCCCCCCCCGCCCCCCGGTGCCTCCCGGCGCCCCGTAACCCCGCTCAGCCCTGGGGAAAGCCCTCAGACCACCCGTGAACCTGGGTGGCACATCCCGGGACACAGCGGCCGGTTGGGGCTGGGCAGCTCTTCACATACAGATGTTTTCAGAGATGTGTCATATCTGTGTATTAAAGCAGCAAAAGTGACATAAAAACATGAAAGGTTGTTTGGTGACTTGGAGGCGATGGCTGCAGCTCTGTTATCAGCAGGGACAGAGGTCACGGCCACTTTTAATTACTGTTGTGTATGAGCTCATCATCTCTATTACTGTTGAGTTATTATACTGAAATGGTTAAATATGTCATGAGACATAACTGTTGAAAAAGAGCAATTTACTCCTTTGGTGGATGAAAAAAAAGTTGAGGCAAGCCATATTTACTCTGATGAGTCCTGGGGTTTTGATGAGTCCAGAGACCAGGATTTGCACACAGATTTGCATCCGTTACACGAAGGCAGCCATCCCAGCTGGGTACTGGGAGTTGTCGGCCATCCCTTACCACAACAGTCCAAGACCAGCTCAAGAGCCCGTACCTGGGCACGGCCGCGTCGCCACAGGGCGCTGCCAACAGACGAGCCTTTCTCAGTAAGTCTTCCCTTTTCCGAGTGCGCATCCCAGCAAGGCTCCTGGGGAGGGAGGGGTGGGACGGGCCAGGCACGCGCCAGAAGTGTTTCGGGTTTGGCACAACGGAGCACCGCCACCTTCCCTCCCTCCCTCAATCTGTTCCCCGGCTTCTCGGCTTCCTGCGCCGGTCCCTGATGTTCTGTCACAGGCTCCCCGTGGGAGCTGGAAGCAGAAAATGCTCCTGCCACTCGCGTTGGCTAAGCCTGCTCGTGTTCCAGCTGGTAAGTCATAAAGAAATGGTAAAACACAACCCCCTCAGGGCTGCTGGGAGCTGGATCGAGTTTTTCCATCTCTCCCCAGAGACGGCTCTTTATTCTCACACTGACAAAACTAATGGCCTTGCCAGGTCCGACAGTGACAAAGCAGGCGATGGCGTTGGCCCCACCGGTGCGGCGTCACGCGTGACAGGGCTGGACCCCTGTCCCGGTCCGGGGACGGCTCTCTGCCCATGCTGGTGCTGACGCAGGCCCAGGCTTCTCACAGCTAGAGATCATGTTTCCAGATAAATATTTAATTTTTAAGAATGAAATCTTAATTACTACACTGGGTTTCACAGTGAGACCGCAATGCAGGCACCCTCCCCATGCTTGGGCAGGCGCAGGCGGTCGGGGTCCCTGCACCCACCCACCCCACCGTGGTATCCCCCCGCCGGCAGCCCCCCGCCGCTTGCTGTGGCGTGTTTGGGGTCTGCGCTGTGGAGGTCCAAGAAGAGCCAAGCAGGAGCCCGCTGCTGCCGGGGGAGGCACCGCCACTGCCTGCGCATCACCTCTCGAGGTTTTCTGCACCCGGCGGGTTCATGCCGGTGCCGCGCGGCGAGGCCGGGCAGGTGGATGCCTGCACACGGCGTGCTCCTCCATCATTTAATCTGGAGTGATGCATATAGAAATTTAGATCAGGCAGCTTGACATTCCTGACTGCTGAGGCTGTGAATCGATGGCCTCTCTACTCCCTGCCGGGGAGATCGATTCCCCAAGCACAATGGATTGGTTTCATCACTTTGGTTTCACCTTGTCAAAGTCATGTCTGATTTACTTTAGTCTGGAGGGCAGATTTTAAGTATTTCATTGCATTTTGTAATCTTGCTGCATGTCTTGCTAATCGCTCTGCCCTCTGTGTGGCAGGAGTGCGGCTGGCACCCGGGTTGGACAGCAAACACCCCACAAATGACACTTGCCTTTTCCCCGGGGAGCGAGAATTTAGCAGGTTTGCCAGCGTGGGCTTTCCCTGCACGGCTGCGACATTCCCACCTCGGGCACTCGGCCGGGCCAGCGCTGCGGCCGTGGGACCTGACGTACCCTGCGGGGGCTCGGGCCAGTACAGGCGGTGCCCCACAGCCGCCCCGGTGCACAGACCCCACTGCTCAGGCTGTGAGGGCAGCATTTGGCCCGTGCACGGGCTCCAGCTGCAGCCGCTCCGCCACAGACCGGTCTCGGTGTGCGCTTCCCATGTGGATGGGGATTGAGGGACAAACCGCTCGGTCCGGGCAGGGCCAGGGCAGAGCATCCCTGGGAGTCAGAACCAAAAAGTTGGCAAGACTCGGAAGCAGTTGGGAAACGTCGTTGGGGTTGGCGTGTCCTTGTGAGGAGCCCTGGGGCTGTGGGAGGAAGCTCAGTCCAGCCAGAGCATTCGGTCTGGTCAGAAAAACAAAGTTTTGCATCCTTCACCAAAGGAATGAAAATAAAAAATGTTACTGCAGCTAGCGTGGCTGTAAACCCACCCTGGGATAGATGGAGGCCAGTCCTGCGAGCTTCCTAATGGCTTGTTGTTAGCAAAATTATTTTCCCGGTGCTTGGTTTGGCCCAAATTCTGCTTTGTCCAATTATACTCCTGGGTGAGTTTCCTGAATGTAAGTATTGATCACTCTTCAGACAGGTTTTCTGTCTGTTCTGTACATTACCTCTGCTCTTCTTCAGGTAATCAATTATATTTTTATAGCTATGGGTATTAATCAATATACAGTAGCTATCTTAATTGATTTGTCTAAGGCCTTCAATCCGCAGCCCGTCAGTTATCTGGGAGGGTTGGGGCCGCGTGTGCGGCAGGGGAGCGGGTGCGAGGTGTCCCCGCGAGGTGACGTGAAGCGTCCGGGCCCTTTCCAGCCCCTGCGTCAGGTTCCTCGTGGGGTCCCTGCCGGCCATCGCCGCTCTGGCTGCCCCCTCGCTGCTCATTATCATTATTTATCTGTTACGGCTGCGTCTGGAGACCACAGGAAGGGTCAGGGAACATTCATACGGAGAATTAGCAGTAATATTTCAGGGGGGAAATATATATCTCCTCTTCTAAACGGAGCTGGGAGGGGAAAGTGGGCTGGGAGCCGAGCTCCCCGCTCCTCCCTCCACCTGGTCCATCTGTCACCCCGATGGCTCCCCCAGCACCGTGCTACACGGGGAGACACACATTTCACACCGCCGGCGCTTTTATTGATGCTGCTTAAATGGATGACTTAAAGTTTTGATACTCACATGGACAACGATAAACATTTATGATTGGAAGAGCCCCTCGAGATGCTCCTGCTCTCCTGGGGCGGTGGGAGAAGCCGTGTGTCGTTAATGCAGAAGGCCCGGTGCTCTGCCCCCGGAGCCCAGCCCAGCCCTGCTGCGAGCCTCGGCTAACGGAGCAGGGCACGAGCCGGCACTTGGCTGGGCGAACCCCCGGCTGGAGCCAGGCGGGCGCGCGAGGGTTAATTTGGGAAGATCTGTGTTGATAATAAAGCTGCTTTTTTCCTGGCGATGATATGATCGGAGCGGGGTTGCTATGGCAACGGTGGCTCTAGAAACCCCCGACTGCTGGCGGCGGCTGCCGGGTGCTCCCAGGCCGGGATGTGCCCACCAACCCATCCTCTGCCCACAGCACCATCCTGTGCCCACCAACCCATCCTCTGCCCACAGCACCTTCCCCTGCCCACAGCACCATTCCCTGTCCACCAACCCATCCCCTGCCCACAGCACCTTCACCTGCCCACAGCACCATCCTGTGCCCACCAACCCATCCTCTGCCCACAGCACCATCCTGTGCCCACCAACCCATCCTCTGCCCACAGCACCATCCTGTGCCCACCAACCCATCCTCTGCCCACAGCACCATCCTGTGCCCACCAACCCATCCTCTGCCCACAGCACCATCCTGTGCCCACCAACCCATCCCCTGCCCACAGCACCATCCTGTGCCCACCAACCCATCCTCTGCCCACAGCACCATCCTGTGCCCACCAACCCATCCCCTGCCCACAGCACCTTCCCCTGCCCACAGCACCATTCCCTGTCCACCAACCCATCCCCTGCCCACAGCACCTTCACCTGCCCACAGCACCATCCTGTGCCCACCAACCCATCCCCTGCCCACAGCACCATTCCCTGTCCACCAAGCCATCCCCTGCCCACAGCACCATCCCCTGCCCACAGCACCATCCTGTGCCCACCAGCCCATCCTACACCCACCGCACCATCCTGTGCCCACCAACCGTCGCTGCACCCACCACTCCATCCCCTGTGCACCTCCCCATCTCGCGCCCACCACCCCATCCTGCACCATTGCCCCATCCCCTGCCCACCACCCTGGCCCCCACCCGGGGGTATTGGGCAGCCACCATGGGATGGGCCGTGGGACAGAGCCCCCCACCGCGGTGCTGCCCCCTTCCCACCTGCCCTGCCCTGGCCCCAGAGCTCAGGGCATGGCCGTGCCCAGGCTCCCCCTGCCCCTTCCTCAGAGGGTCCAGGCTTTGCCACATCACCCCCCCAAAATGCAAAATGTTGCTGGCAGGGTGCCCACAGGGGCCTGCGGTGCCCACGGCAGCCCTAGTGGCCCTTGACCTTGGCGGCTGGGAGCTGACCGGGACCCCCAGTCCCACCACAGCACAACACTCCTGCACGTGGCCGGCAGCGGTGCTGAGCCTGCAGGAGGCTGTGGGCCAGGCTGTCCTGGGGGGTCTGTGCCCCACTGCCACAGGGGGCTCAGCATCGCCCCGACCCCCTCGGGGACGCCTGGGGGGCCACGCTCGCCCCTGGGTCCGGCTGGTGCTGGTGCTGACACGGCACGTGACAGCGGCTCACTAAATCACACACCCTCCTCCCTCCTCTCCCTCACTCCCTCCCTCGCCCATTAATGAAATGAAATAAATTTTCCGTTTTTAAACATGAAGTTTTAAAAAAAAGCTGCAGTTCTGCGCACAAGCAATTCCCACTGGGAGGGGAGAGCGAGGAGCGCAGGGCCCGTGTGCTAAATACAGAACAAAGACTTCTGTCTGAAAATACCTACAAGGAGCTAACAAATGCTAATGACAAAATAATGTATGGGGGGTTTAACGCTGGATGCTTTTTATCAGCAAATTAGCACAGTTATTATGCTGTAAATGCATTTAACAATAATTTGTTTCAATAACTGTAGAACTGGTATTTTAAAAAATATACACCATATTTAGAGCACTTCATCCATGAAGGACCATTATTGTTTTTTTCCTCCCAAGAGAGTTATAAAGGTCTCTCTTACAAGTGAAAGAAATACAATCATCACCCTTCACAGTTCAGTTATTCTCTTTTATTTTATTCAGAGCCATTTAAAGTTTGTGTTTTTAAAGGAAAAAGAGAGAGTGTCTTTAAAGGGTCAGGGCTGGAGAGGGCTTGGGGACCCATGCACTGTGCCCGGGTTTAAATGGGATCGCCAGGGCCGGTGGACGGGGTGAGCCGGCGGCGCTGCACGAGTGGGCTGCCGGCACGGGGCCTGGGGCAGCCGGTGCTTGCCAGCACCTCCGGTGCTCCCGCGGGGGCTCTGCCTCCACCGCTGCTCACCCAGCACCGCTCGCCCATGACGGCAGCTCTGGCATGGGCTCCACGGGAGCTCCACATGCCGGTGGCCATCCCTGCCGGAGCTGGGTCTCCATGGCCCGGGAGCAGGGCAGGAGCAGGCAGAGTTTTCTGGGCAGGGCAGATGGGTGTGTGCATGCTGCCTGCTCCTGCCTGTTCCTGCCCACACTTTAGCGTGCTGGGACTCGCTGGCCATGGGGCTCAAGGCAGGGCTCTAGCGGGACGCATGGCCGGGGTCCCCGCTGAGGCGACGGTGCCCGAGGTCACCTCCCGCGGCACCCTCTCCCCCGCGTCCAACAGCCGGCCCCAGCCCCGATGCCCGCTCTGCCCGCGGCTCTGCCCGCTCTGCCTGCAGCCTCTGCCTGCTCTGCCCGTGGGGTGGTCTCAGCCACCACGCAGGCAGCGCTGCTCTGCGCGGGAGCCACTTGTTTACAGCCCAGCTCTTCAGTCACAAACCATTAAGGAAGAGAAACAGCTACATAGACACTCGCCAAGAAATGGATTCATGTGTAAATCAGTTGCTTTTAAAATTTCACTGAGCATGAAAGTTCACCTTTAAAATCTACATAAACCACAGCTGTTCCCAGGGCATCCGAGGCGTAATCCCGTGCAGGAGAGGAAGAAACATTTACATGTTTAACACAAGTACAGGGCTGTCAGAAAACCGAGCCTGCACCCGCACCTTTAAACCCCTTCTTGCACCGGGGGTCAGGAGCCAGCGCCAGCCGCAGCACCCAGCATCCAGCACCCAGCAGCCGTGTGCCGCAGCCTCCGGAGCCACTGCTCCGCTGTGTCGGCGCTGGCTGGGAGAGCAGGCCAGCCGGCCACGTGCCACACGAACGCACAGGGAGACTGTGCCGTGATCTGGAAGCCGGTCAGAAAAGGCTGCACAGTTTGGCTTTCTGTGAGACATGAACAAGATCCTCATCTCCGACGGGCTGCTGGCACCACCGGCAGACACAGCCCAGCCACGTGCGAGTGCTCCTCTTCAGCGAGGCCATGCCGGGAATTCCCAAGAAACGCGACCCTCAAAATGCACGGCGCTTTCTCAGGCCTTGGCTGTGTTTCGGCTGGAGAGCCAGCTCTGTTCTTAGCTCGCCCTAGCAAGCACTACTGATTTATAAAATCAAACAATAACTTTCAGGACAGTCTACTCACACCATAAACATCTGAAAGAAAATCCATCTCTTCTCCATGCAAAACCACTGATGAGTTCATGAACTGTACTGTGCAATAAATCAGTTTTGCTTGTGCAGGAGAGCTGAGTTTTTTTAGGTTCCTAATAGGCACTCTGACAATGTGATTGCTCCATATTTCTTTGTAGCTGTCACCTTTGCAGGCCTGTCAATGCTCCTAATCTTTTTTCATTGCGATGTCAAGTTTTGGTAAGTGAAGAGGTGGGAGGTGGGATGGGATGTGAGCGGTACTGGGACCAGTTCCCCAAGCCACTCCTGAAGCCCTGTTCCTCCTGGCGGGAGCCCACCCATGGGCTGCTGCCCTGCGGACGCGGCTGGTGCGGCTGCAGCACCAGGGCGAAGCGGCATCGCTGCGCTCGGGTCCAGCACCGGGGTGTCGGGACGGCTGCCCGCCCCAAGCTCCCCGCCCTGCTCCCCGTCGTCCTTCCCTGCCCTGCCCTCACCAAAACCATCCTCCACCTTCTCCCCCTCCCACCCAGCCCGCAGATGCAGAAGTGCCGTTCCCGTGACAAGACAGCCAACTCTGAACTACTAATGCATACAAGAAAACATACTTTTAATATTCAGCATCTGGATAGACAATAAAAACTGGGACAAATAATCTAGTTGAGGCAATTACCTTAGCATAAATGTATATATTATTTATAAATGGCTTTGAATATATAAATAATATTGATAAAATTTGCATGAGTAAAAAGAGACATAATTACCAAATAATGCCTCAGAGCAGTGGATCCTGCCGGCTGCTTGCTGCCCTGGTTCTCATCCTGGGGGACCCTGCCCTGGCCCTCTTTTGGTGCTAAAAATACGACATACACATTAAACTGAGCTAAAACATAGAGTCTAAACCAAGTAAACCGCTTTAGGAAAGCCAGTGCTGCTCACATGGCCTGCCCAAGCAGCTTCGCCTGAGTTTTGGGTGGGATTTTAGAATTCAGCGTTTCCCAGGGTTGCAATTCAGGATGGGCGTCACAGCTCCGCAGTGGCACAAGTCCCTTGTCTGGCAGCCCGGGGGTGCGGGGCTGCGGCCCCCAGGAATGCCAGGGTGTCCCTGCCCTGCGGCCGGCACTCAGCACCACTCATGTCCCAGCCTGCAGCCGCCGGCGGGCAGGGTTTGCCAAGCGTGCGGCTCTGGCCAGCCCGGACTGACCGAGCACGTTGGCGCGGACGCGGGAGCAGTTGCCTCCGTGCTGCCTCCGCGGTGATTTACTTCCCTGGGTGCTGCTGGGGGAAACACGACGGCTGCGCTGGCCGATGTCGCCAGCTCCGCCTGCTCACCGCAGCCCGTGTGACCCCCAGACAGCCCCTACCTGCTCTCCTCTCCTCTTCCTGACAGAGCCAGGAAACACGATGGGCTTTTGCTGCTTTCCAGCCTTCACCGAAACCCACGAGGAGCTTTTGTAAAGTTAAATTTGCCAGCAAAGTGAAAACATGAACGAGAAGAAAATGAGCCGAGCCCTTGCCGGGGTTCTGAGCCGCCACTCGATGAAGTTGTCTGAGCCTGGCGCGTCCCACGCGCCACACGCAGCTCTTTAATAAAATTGGCTGAGATTTGTTGATAAGCCTGAAGCAAAGTCAATGTGAAGTGTCAATCCCACCGTTCGCGGGAGCCTTCGGGGGTCAAGCTGCTTCCTCGGTATGATCGTCGTATCAAAGATATGTCAGCCGCGTGTTAACTGTTTTCTTATGAATCGCGCTCGAGATCAGACACGAGACGCAGATAAACCAAAGCAAAGGGGCTGGAGCGGAGTCGTGCTTCGCCAGCTAAGGCTTGTGTTGGCCGGGTGGCCTCTGTAGTCTCCGACCGGTGGCCGCACCGGCCAGGCCAGGGTGGCAATGGCCGGCCGGCAGCACCGGGGTGTCCGGGGGCGATGAGTGGGCGCCGCAGATGCTGAATCCCATTTAGCCCCGTGGGTGCCACCGCATGTGCCAGGCTGTTCTTTGTGGGATGAGGCTCTGATGGTCCTACAGTCCGCACTAAGTGAAGCTGAAAGAGAAGAAATCAAAAGAAGTGGGGTTTAATTAAGTATCAACCAAGATTTATGCAACTTTCTCTCCCCATCATAAATATTAATAAGGAGCAAGCAGTGGCTCCGTGCGGCAGGCACTGTCAAGCCATGAAGGGATGTTAATTCCAGGCTCTTTGAGATGGACTAAGCGTGACACAGAGCCTCTTTGATTTGGAATATTCCTTGGGTTTAAAAGTTAAATAACATGAAGGGGGATTTAGTGGGTAGTAAACCATTAGTGAGTCCGGGATTTAAACTCCAGTATGCATGTAGTGTATTTCACGATTGCCAAACTGATTAATGGAAGCGTTGCCAGAGGAGCTCCCTCACCAACGCCGGGCGCACGCCATCAGCAGGGTCTGCGTGGCTGGGCCGGCAGCGGCGGGACGGGGGGGCCGCTGGGACGCAGGTGCCGCGGGGGGCAGTGGGGGGGACCTCCCGTCACAGGGAGCAGGAGTCGGGGTGCCCAGGGCCGCCCCCCCGTCGCACACACCCTGCAGGCAGTTATTAAAGGTGACACAGCCAGCCTAAGTAAGGACTCGCAGAGCCCACTAAATCTCTAGCCATCCCTTAAATAAAACT
Organism: Grus americana; assembly: GCF_028858705.1. Classification (NCBI taxonomy): domain Eukaryota; kingdom Metazoa; phylum Chordata; class Aves; order Gruiformes; family Gruidae; genus Grus; species Grus americana. Next base: position 7,748,251 of record NC_072871.1, read on the forward strand.
TTATGCTGGCTAATAAATTTTAATGCCACTTGTCAGTGCTTGATAACTGCAATCATTTAACGGAGGAGGAGAAACCCCAGTGCTGGAGCGTGGCGGCTGTGCCGTGCGCGGTGCCCACAGTGCCCGCAGTGCTGCCCCTCTGCACGACTGCTTGCTGTGTCCACGCAGGGAACAAGCAAATCCTGCCAGTTCCCGGTGTGCGCTGAGGAACAGACATCTCTAGGGCTGGGAAACAACTGCGGCCCAAGGAGAGGAGCAAAGGGCTCTGCAGGTGACGTTCACACTGAAGCTTAATGACAGCAACACCAGTGTGACACAGCTCACTGTTTCACATGCACCACGTCTGCTCACTTGATGTCTTGATTTTTTCATCCTCACACTGTGCTGCTGGGTGCAGCTGTGAAGTCTGCTGGCAGCCCTGACCATTATACAGCACAAACCCGCAATTTCAACACCGCGTTTGTGTCCAGTTGAGGTTCAGAAGTGTAACTGCGTCTGTGAGGGAGAGGTCTGTCCCCTGGCGTAACGTGCACAGTGGGGCTCTGGCCCTTGGCTGCAGCTGCTCAGCCACACTGCAATAATCAATAATGATAATAATTATTACAGGAGCAGCATGAATTTCCTATCAAATCAAATCACACAATGAATAATTTTCATGTTTTATTAAGCAAAAGCCTCTCTCTTAAGAGGTTTGATGGTGCCACAGTGCCTTTGGTTTGCCACAGCAGGGCATCATGACAGACCCAAGCGCAAGCCTGCTCTGGAGGCACGGGGACGCGGGTGCCCTCTGCTTCCCTCTCTGCTTGCACAGCCCATGCTGTGCTGACGGTTTCACAGACCCGCAGGTGGGCACAAGGACGGTGCCGGAGCCCTCTGGGCAGAGGTGAGCGGACCCGACCCTCCCGCACTCCTCCAAGTTTCTGCAGGGCAGTACGGAAGGCTCAGGTGGGAAGAGCGGCTTGTCCCCGCTCCAGCGGCCGGAGCGTCACCTCCAGCCATGCCTGGAAAGGCTCCGTCCACAGCCGGGGCAGGAGACCTGCTTAGCCGTGCCTGTGAAATCCAGGTCTCATTAGCATGGCTTTAAGCTGGTCTGAATTAGCATGGCTTTAATTCGCTCATCCTCTGGCCATCTATTTTTAGGAAATATATAAAGCTAAGAAGAAAAATATCCCTACATGGCCTCCAAGCTGAGCCACCAACACATGAGTGTCGTCCCCTCTCTGTGAAGGTCTCGCAGCAATGTGGGCTGCCGGGGCTGACCCAGGACTTTGGCTTTTCTCCTGGCCGGGGACAGGCGGCAGTGTGGCTCAGTCCTGCGCTGGCCCAGCCTGGTGCTTGAACCCAGCCACTGACTTGGGCAAGTCATTGGGGTTTTTTTTTAATTTGCTGGTCGAACAGGGAGTAGGGAGAGTAAAAAGCAATTTATGCCACCTCAAACGAGTAATTTTCAGTGTGTTTGGGGATAGAAAACAAAAGCATTTGCTTTTGGAAGAATGAAATGCTGTGTTTGGGATTTTGTGGGGGGGAATTACAAAGAATAATAAAAAAAAATTTCAATTTTCAGAAAACTGCTTTTCAGGCCAACAAATTTGTTGGATTTCACAAGAAAATTCAACAGTCTGAGAACTGCATTTTTCACCACTAATTCAAAACGCTTTCCCAACTTTACTCAGGACCCTTAGCCCAGGTTAAAACCAGAGTTTATCCAACTGCAGCATCTCTCAGCCTCCTCCCACGGATGCGAGAGGCTGCTGGGACCCGGCTGCTTGGCCAAGGTAGTGACTGCTGCTGGGAATGGCAAATCTCACCACAGCCCCATTCGTAACCCTGCTGATGGATGGTCTCGCTCCTGGGGTATTTAATTTTTTGTCAGCATTGTACAGCACAGGAATGGTTATGGCTGAGTGGCTGCGGGGCCTGCCCAGTGAAACCGAGTGAGAGGAATCACCTCTGAAGATGGCGTGTGAGAACAGATTAGATTTAACTTGCTGGACAGGGAAGTGTCATGCAGGCAGGGGATTTGGGTGGAAAGGATCAGCTCGCTTTGCATAATAGCATTTCCTTCCTCCGCTCGCCTCACATGCCGCCTTGCAGCACGGCTGCACACTGAGATTTCATGTAATTTTGTTTTAGTGCAGAATTTAATGTTAAGTTTAAATATGTAATTATCTTTAATTGAAATTACATCCATGCTTTTCATTAACAAGATGCAAAGAGTGAGCAGTATAACGCAGAGAGATGTGAGAACCAGGCTGCACGGCGCACCAGACCAGGTTGCAGGTTTGCTGCGGCTCTGTCCTGGGCGAAGCCCCGTTAAGTCTGACAAGAAGTTTCACGGGCGGGTGTGCGAGGGTGCCCAGCACCGGTGGGACGGTGGAGCCCCTCTGCCTGGCGGACGGGCTGAGCACCCCCCCACCCGGGCTTGGCCGCACCCCAGCCATCCACTCCCTGCGTTTGCAGGGTGCTCCTGCACCCCCCCGCACCCCGAGGTGCCTCCGGTCGGTCCCCGCAGGTGCTCCCGCTTCTGGCCGTGCCCTCCGGCCCCGGGGGCCGAGGGGTGCCCAGCCCGGCCGGCCGCGGCTGCTCCTTCTGCTGTGCCGGAGGACGAAGCGGCAGGACAGAAACCATCGCCGAGCCCGAAGGGCGATAACCGGGCACGCAATTCAGCACGAACCTACCAGTCCCTGCGGGGCCCAGGACACGCACCGCGGGCAGGCCTCGCCCCCCGAGCGGTGCCCCCGGCGCGGAGCCGCGGCGGTGCGGTCACCAGGGGGTAGCATTGGTTCGGCGCTGCCGCTGCGCCGCGGCACACAATGGCTGCGCGGCTCCGCGCTCGGCCCCTTCCCCGGGAGCGTGTGTCCGTCTCGTTGTTAAAGCAGCCAAGAACAATGCGTTTCCATAAGCGAAGGTAAAATTGCATTTGGAAGCGACCACAGCCCCTCTGTCATGTTGCATGGAAAAAATAATCTGTTTCTAGGTTTAGTCCTTTTCAGACCTTAAGGTCAGTGATTCAAGTGGACATTAAACTAATACAGCAAGACAACGTTGTTACAATTGTCTGGTGGCTCTTCTGAAAACCTATCGGTCCTTTCAAATTCGTGTACTTCATCCAGGGCCGCTCCCCCAGCCTTGTTCCCTCGGTGAACTCGGGGGCTTCACCAGCACACCTGAACGTGCATCTTTTAAAAACCAGACTGGTCCATGATGTATTCTGCGTCTTTACGGTTCCAGTGGGATAATCCGGTCCCTCACCCTGACACCGGTTGAAGGGGCACGCAGGTGATCCAGCCCCCATCCTGGAGGGGGGTTTCCCAGTGCTGGCTGTTATTAGTTAGGAGCCCTGGTTGCTGTGAAAAAAAGGCTTGTCAGAACCATATCTCAGCAGCCAGCACTTGCCACAGACCTTGGTTCAGGCTGGGAAAAGCATTCTACATTTTTGATGTAATGTTTCCTAATGTTTCACCCAACAACCCATAAATTTCACAAGAACAAGCCTATAAAGGGTTGGTTTGAGGAGAAAAGGACAGATTGCTACAGGCTGTAACTCTGCAGAGTGAGAGGCCTTTAAAGAAGCTCTTGACAAACAGCAAACGAAGTACTATACGTGCACAGGCCTGGTCGTCAGGGGACGGAGCTCACCCACCAGGCACGGGCTGGACCCTGCCCTCGCTGAAGGCGGAGGGGAAGGCAAAGCCCCGTCCTGTGCTGCATGTCCTGGGGACGCAGGGCAGTGCAAACATGGCACAAACGCTTCACAGGAGCTTTCCGAGCGGAGAGCAGAACACAGTACATTGCTGGCGCAATCAAACTGAGGACGCTTCTTACCCCACCTAATCAGCTACATTTAAATTTCTCTAAACAGTTATTTTAAAAGCAAGGAGAAAGACCTTTCTGCGTGTGAATGATTACATTGCTCACTGACCGTGCTCCATGAACTCAGGTCTTTGTTGCCACCAAAGCAGTTTCTGTACCTTTTCCTTGCACAGCTCCTATGGATTTATACTAAACGCTCTTCAGACTTGTTAGTAACAAGTCAGCGAGACAATCAGCACATGCTAAAGTCCTGCTCTGACAGTGCAATCAATTAAATATCAATTAATCAGTTAATCAGTATAAAGGATACACAGAACAATGCCAGTGATGGCTAGTTTCTAACCCAGAATGTTTCATGCCAGTTCCACATATGTAGCTTGACAGGCATGTTATGTTTTTGCGAGGGACTTTCAGAGAGGGATTTCCAATATGCGGGGCAGAGCCGGACCAGCGCTGCAAATGCTTTCCCACGTGTACTCATTAGAACAGCTAAATAACTCCCTTCCTCCACATCACCTGTGTTTGCATCTTCTGCCATGGTCATTTTCAGCCAATATCCTAGCAAGTGAAATTTAGTAATGCTCCTGATAAGTGCTTTTTAAACTCAAATGCTCAAATATCCTCATAACTGCAGAACAGATCATCAGCGTGGAGCTGACGCTCAGATGCACAATCATAATGCTGTGTCCTTGCTGTTACCTGTGTGAGGAATGAGAAACAAACCATGCATCCTGCATAACTCAACACCCGTCAGGAATTCCCACTGTTGACCTCAAGCTTTCCTGTCCTGTAGAGCCAAGGCTTTATCAATGCAGAAAATCACGGAGAACTTGGAGAAAAAAAATGTTCAAGGATTTGGGAATCTGCTTCTAAATAGGAAGAAACTAAATTTGTCATGGAAGCTGTCACAAATTCCTCTTCCAGCTGTGGAGACAGGAAAGATGCCAAGCTCCTGGCGTACCAGATCTTGGCACTCTCCAGGACTCTGGTGATACGTGTTTCCCACGTGCCCTGCACAGCTGAAAGGACCCAGCAATCTCCGTCACAGCCACCCCAGCACCCTGCTGCCCTTTTCCTCTTGGGGACGCACCCTGGCCCTGGGAGAAGCCATCACATGGGTCGGCGCTGGGTGTCCTCCACCTCTCACGCTGGAGACGGCTCCTCCTGCCCTGGGGACCGTGGCGTCAGTGGTTGTGTGAAACAGCTCCTCAGCGCTGACATTTGTGGCGCTGGTGCTTTGGTCCTGGGGGGATTGCTTGAACTGTTTTATTTCTAGAGCACTCCTGCTTGCTCTTCCTTCCTTTCTCCTCTGGTCTGTGACTGTTCACACTGGAAAGTCTCCCCATCTGCGTCCTTTCGCCCTGCGACCCCCCAAACGCTTCTCACGGTAAAGCCGAGACAGGTGGCCCCGGAGACCTTTTCACCTCTGGCATGTCCTGCTTGTGCCTTAACCTGATTTGGATGTGTCTGTGATGTGAGTGATACACCTACCCAGAGCCTGAGACCTCCAGAAGCCACTGCTCGTTTCCATAGACCCCCATAAATGGATAACTGGCTCTTTTAATCTTGTTACTAAATTGTAATGGAATTATCCCTCTAATCCTTTGGAGCAAGAGCAGAACTCAGCCACCAATATAAAATTAAAAAAAAAACCCTACAGTAATCATAGATTTTAAAAGTATTTATTTTGTGCTGCTCTCAGATAGGCTGTATATAAAATTTTATTTCAGAGGAATAATGCCATGTAGTGCACTTTGTGGCTGCACTGTGATTAAGTCCTTTTTAATCTGCTGTGTATGTTGAGGTGCAGCGCTTTCCCAGCACAGCTCCCTCCATGCCAGACTCTCTATTAATGGGGTTACTGGCTTATCGGAAAGAGGCAGAATTACCCAGCTACAGGAGGTTTTTACTCTGATCTGCTTAGAAACCCGGGCCATTTCAGGGCAGGGAGGGCTCAGGGATGGTAAGCCTGTTTCTTCCTAAGGACCACGTGCCCCTCACTGCTCTATTTTCTTGCAAGGAACTTTCTAGCTGGTAAATCTGTTTAGAGTGATTGGTTCCTGCTGCTGCTCTGTCTGTCTGTCTGTCTGTCTGCCTCACCACGGGCAGTAACTGGCTGCTGCCAGGACGGGCAGCTAACACTGCTGACTGTGGGAGGGGGAAGCAAAGATGGAGCCAGCAGACAGGTCAGCAAGTGCCCGGTGGCTGAGGTTGCCTGGCCACAGCCGAAGTGAGCACGGCAAAAGCATGTTTGATGGAAGAAATCATTGGCAATCGGATGGGAAAGTGCAGCTGGCTCCGGAGCCCAAGGTACCTGGTGCCATCAGGAAAAGGCAGCTGGTGCTGCCACGGTGCAGTGCACGGAGCCATCCTGCTTGTAACCCCGCTGCAACGTCCTCCTCCTCGCCAGCATTTTGCAGTAACAGGTCCTGTTCGTTCCTTTTCAACCAGAGCTCCCAAATCTTAGCTCTGAGAGGAGGTGGTGGTAAAGCGGGGATGGGGACCAGGGTGGTGGAGGCTGCGGTCAGGACAAGCGTGGCGAGAAGGGCTCTTCTTCACACAGCACAACCCCAACGTCATGGGGGCACGAGGAAATCGTTTGGCTGATGCAAAAGCAACCTCTGGAAACAGATGGGGTTACAGCCTGCGCGGGGGCTCGTAGCGGTGTTTGTGCAATGTGAAGGGATAAACCTTGGCGTGAGGGACCTCCGGTCCTGCTTTGCTCTGCGCCTGGCACGTGGGGCGAGGTAGGGAGTGAGAAAGGAGTGGGTTAGGGATGTGCTAGCATCCTGTCACAAAGCATTTGCTGACCTTTCTGTAAATATTTCTCAGAAAAGGCTAAATGCCCGGGTCAGTTCAGAGGGTGCTGTGCTGTGATCAGCACTTTGCCTGGGGCCGCGGCCACGGCTGCCTTTGACAAATAGCAGTTGACCCGAGCCACTGCGGGCGCAGGCAGCCACACGGCGCGGGGGCAAGCCCGGCCCGGCAGCACGCTGCCGGCTTAAACGCCATCGTGTGCGCCCGCTGCCTGCCGCTTCGGAGGGTTTATTTCTAACAGCCATAACCGTGTTGTGTGCAGATGATGTTTTAGGGAAACGAATGCAATTTAGTCCTTAATAAAGTGAACGCTGCAGAACACAAGACATTTATGAAATGCCTCTTCTCACCTGATGACTTTGCCTGGATTTTCTAACCCCAAGTTAAAGAGGCTTTATCCATTGATATTGCGAACACCAGAGTAATTTCATGGAAGTTCATATCATCTGACTTAAACTGACATTACACGAGGGCAAAAAAAGGAGGTTCACAGGGATGATTTTAAATGTGAAGTGTATTCCTTCTTTTTTAATCGATTGATGGCAGAAACTACTGCATGGAAATTAAAGTTTGGAGATTCATACAGTGAAGTCTCATAGACCAGATCCCTGCAAATGCTATGCTGCTAAATACAAAAAGCTGGAGAAACACCCCACAAACACCATCTATCAGAAGGACGCACTGCAGCTGGCGCAGCCACAAAAAAGCTGCCCTGGTTTCTTACATCGATTTAACTCTGGATCACACTGAACCAGCTTGCATTGGTGAAAATGAAGCTGATGTGATGGAACCTGGTAACAAATCTCCACCGCAGCGTTTGAGCAGAGGAGGCTGCACTAGACAAGTTGGGCTGGAGCCACCCTGGCCACGTCTGTGAGCGAGCGGTCCAGGGAGAGGGAGGCAAGGGAAAGACTCGCTGCACAGCCAGCCTTCGACATGCTTTCCTTTTCATGCCAAGTACCTGGCATGCCAGTGCTTTCCTGAGCTATTTTCTCTTCCCAGGCTGACCCAAATGCTGTCTGTGACTGTACACGACTGCTCCCTGCTCGCGCTCACCTCTGGCACAACTACTGCCTGCTAACATCCCTCTCCTGCTTCCAGAGACGCAGATGCAGACAGGGAATTTGCTAAAGGTGGTGTGAGAAGTTCAACACCCCCACGGCACCCAAAATGCTGGAGAAATGCTCAGGAGGTTGGCGTGAGCATCAGGGATTCGGCGTGCCTCCCCGCTCTGACACAGACGGCTCCACGAGTGAGAGTTTGCACGGCGGTTGTTCCATTACGCGTGTGCACAGGAATGTGTGTGCATGTGTGCGTGGGAATGCCTTAGGCCCCCAGCCTGCAAAGATTTATGTACGTGCTTAACTCTTAGCAGATGAGAAATCCATTGAGACTATGCATGTGCTACAGGTTAAAGACAGGCATAAAGCTTTGAAGAGTCTAAATCTTAGATTATAAAGATTATAAATTTTAGGAGGACAAGGACAGCCTCTGTCTGTACAGCAGCAGTGTCCTGCAGACGAGGGACTGCTTTTGCTGCAGTTGCACCACCTCACCTTCGTCCCCCTCGTTGGTACCGGCACGGCAGGACTGCACCGGCGTGCAGCCCCTATGGGTGCCAGGCACAGCTGAGAGAGGGTCTGGGCAGGCTGGTGGTCCCGGTGTGGGCGTCAGGGGAATGCATTTCTCAATGCACAAGCTTCAACAACTCACGGGAAGGGAATGCAATAAGAAACAGATGATACATCCATTCCTCTTTCGGCAGTGGAGCTCCTACACTCATAAATGGGACTGCGGAACGAGTCCCAGGCTGCTGGTGACACTTGCCCAGGAGGGGCTGCCAGGGCCTGGGGGCTCCTCGCGGGCATCGGCCCCTCTCCTGCGGCCTCAGTAAGACCGTGGGGAGCTGATGTGGCAGGAACTGAACACAAAAAATGGGCACGCACCTGAGCTTTGCTAGAGCAGCCGTGCTCAGGTGGGGCTGATGCTGGGCAGCAGAGCCTACGGTGCCGGTCCGGGGGTCCGGGGGTCCCCACTGGCCCCAGCGACCCAGCTGAGTCACAGGGAACGCTGCGGCATGCAGGTGGCACCAGCCATCCGGTTTTGCTTGGTATAATTTCAAAAAGACAGGGCAAGAGGAAACTATTTCCTGCTACTCTGTATTTTTAATTCATATTTTCACAGCTCTGCCTGTCCTAAATCCCAAGCAGATGGTGCGACTCAGCCCGTCTCCTCCAGCAAGGATGATCCCCGGGGCCTCCCTGCAGAGAGTGTACATTTCAAAGGATAATTCCACGAGCACTTCTTACCCTGATCCGGAGCCTTCTGAGCGTCTGTATACTTCATCACTCTTCACACAGACCTGCCCCTGCCTGCACCAGCTCCCGCCAGGGCTGCCTTTTCTCTTTTAAAACATAAGCAGAGTCACAAGCTCTTCGATGTGGCCTTGGAAGCAAAGGTAGCTGTGAAATGCAAGAAGCAAAAGTAAAAACCAAAAAGGAAAACAAAAAGAGAAGACAAGGAAAATTCCTGTATGACTTCCCTGATTCACGCTGCAAAATTGGGAAGTGTCCCTCACCTTGCAAGCGTGGAGGTGACCCCAGCCTCGGTCAAGGCGGGGGCAAGGGAAGCCCTTTACAAAGCAGCCCCTTCCCTGCACCCGCAGCACCTTTTTGTGCTCGTGAAGCATTTCTGCACTAACAAATCCCGCTTGATAATTGTGTTGCAAAAGCCTCACTCTGAATATTTAATAGAATTATTGCTAGTTATCAGCACAAGTAGGTGATAAATCACAAGCCGCCTTTACCCAACACCAGGCAGAGCCGTTGGGGGGGGTTCAGTCACGTTTCCCACCCTGCCCTGTGCCAGAATGACCAGGAATTGAAAAGAAAAACAAACCACCAACTGCCCCCACCTCCCCGGGTTTCATTCCTTTAAAAAATAAAAAGATAAAGAAGTGCTATGGACTCCGGCCTGGGCCCGGCTGTCCTTGGGTGCCACAAGCCCAACTTTTCGGTGCCCTCGCCCCCCTCCGGTGCCGCCTCCCCGGCACAGCCCTCCGGCTCGGCCCCCCCGCCGTGTATGAATGAGGTGATCTTTTAGCTGCCCTTTGTCTTGGAAAAAAATTAATTCTCATTTGCATTACCTCGACTAAATGTCACCCACCGATATTTTGTTAGACATTAGCAATGCTGGCAGAGAGGGGCACGGGATAATTGCGTTCTGCCTAGCGGTGGGATTTACATAATTTCAGACAGCAATTAAAGAATCCCTGGGAATTTTTTTTTTTTCTCTTCCAACCTCTCTTACAAAGAAAGTGTTCGTTTACATTAAGCGCTCAGCTCCTCGCTGTTCATTTGCATAAAATTAAAGGTTTTTGTGTTCTGGAACAGCAGGGTAACATTTAAAATTCCGTTTCAAAAAGCTCACCTTAGAATAATAAAATGTTAATATCATTTCACGGGCTGGAGAAGGTTGCCAGCTGCCTTTCACTTCAAACTTTTATCCAATACTAACTGTTTGGGTGGGTGATATTATTATTATTTTTTTTTTGTTGTTAAGATATAAACTTTCTTGAAAAAGTGTAGGGATGCAAATGTGCCTACCGATGGGTCTCTGCAGGGCTACTCCAGAGCAGAATGTTTGTTTACTCCATAGTTTTTTAATTAAAAAATCATGCAAAAGAGCAGCAGTGGAATATTATAGGCTTTAATGTGCCGTCATACTCCAGACTACGAGAGGAAATGCAATTTGGATCAAAACCCTTTCATTTGCTTTCATGGAGATGGAAGTGGCACTCCAGCGTGGGTCTGTAACACAAGAGAACTTCCACTCTGAGGCTGCACCTCCATGCCCAGAGCAGGGGCCGGTGCCTGCACAGGCAGGGAGCAGGAGCTCCAGGCAGCAAAGGCAGCATCGTGGGAAGACAGCTGAGACCCAGCCCCGGGGTCCCAAGGCTGGTGGGGTCCCCCAGACCCCCTTCCCTCCTGCAGGCTCAGCTGGAGCCGGGGGGAGGTGGAAGGGCTGCCAAGGAGCAGCTCTCGCACGGCTCTGGCACTTGGGCACCCACACAGCCACACGCTCTAGGGCCCCCTCAGCACAGGGACCACTGGCAGGGACCACGCAGCCCCTCGCTAACAACCGCTGCTCCTGCTGGGGAAGGAGTCCTGCAGCCGCTGAGGAGGAGGAAGGCAGCTCAGAGGGGCTCCAGGCCACGTCGCGTGCGGGAAGGGGCTGGGAGCGAGCGGAGGCTAGAGGCTGTCTGAGCTGAAGCTCTCCCAGCCATCAGCTGCCTTTATTCTGGGCACTCTGTCAGCACTAAATAATAAAAAATGACATTTCCATTTGAAGATGACACTGTTGAGGTCCCTGAATGACCTTTCTCTATCACCAGGGTCTCACATGCCTGGGAGGAGTTCTCAGCAGCGCTGCCTGTCCCACACACTAAGGACAGAGCCCCCAGCAAGGCATGTTGCCGTAAGGACAGGCTCTGCAGCCAGGTGGGGAACATCCCACAGGGCTGGCAGCCACCAGCAGGCATGTCCCCTTCCAGGGGATGCAGCTCCCAACCCCTTGCACAAGCACTGGAGATCTGGAGTGTCTCCCCCGTCCCGTGACAGCTCCAAACCAGAGCCAGCCCCACTACGAGCAGGGGGACCACGGCCATAGGGGTGCAGGTGACCCATCCCATGTGGCGCTGGGCTGGCGCAGGCTCCGCAGGAGGAGCGGGGCTGTGAGGAGGTGGGACACAAGCAGAGGCAGCTCTCATCAGATGTGGATTCACCCCCAGAGCAGCAGCAGCATGCTGTCACCTGCATGGTCCCATAGTGGCTTCAGCAGAGGATCGACAGCAGCAGCGAGGAACCTCAGTAAAGCACGTGCACGATGCGCCTCATGCGGCAATTGCACTGCTTGCAAGGCAGGAGCGGTGCTGCTGGGACATGAGGATGAGGGGATGATGCTGCAGGGTGACTTTCACTGCAAAGAGAGGTGGCAAACGTGCCTCAGGGAGGGTAGGACTCAGTGGATCAGAGGGGGGGCAGTCCGAGTGCCCAGGGAGTGAGGCTTTGGGCAGCAGGTCCCACCGTGGCTGGAAATCCAGGTCAGGAGAAGACTCTGGCCTGGGTCCAGCCACTCTGCTGGCTCCATTGGCCAGGGATGGCAAGGCACAGGTGCTGTGCTTGGCTGCCATCATCACAGGGACCTGCAGGCTGGAAGCCCCTGGGAAACAGGCTCCAGAGATACACATCTGCATGGCTCCTCTGCGCCAGGCGATGGGGTAGCAGGGATTTGGCAGCTATCCCTCCAACAGCCGCAGGGCCAGAAGGGAGACCAAGGTGCCGGGCCCTGGCACCCAGCTGTCACAAAGATGCACAACGTGCTGGGGTGCACAGTGCAGCCGGCAGCGTCGCAGCCTGTGCCATACCAGGAGCGTGCAGTGAGGCTGGCCCGGACTAAACACATCCAGTGCCTGAGTGAGCCAGCACGGGCCGGGAGCCCGACCAGGCCATGGGCCTGGTGCCTGTGTCTGTCTGCCACGCAGTCACAAGTGCCCAGCATGGTCCAGGGCTGACGTTCACCTGCCCTGGAGAAGCGGCACTGAAGAGCCCTGCAGGCCAGCGTCCCCAGGGTAGGGCAGGGTCCTGCATGGCCACCTAGGAGGAGGCCGCAGCCAAAGCCAGGGCAGGGCTGCCCTCTCTTGTAAGCAGCATGCCAAAAGCACCCTCTTGGCCTCTGCCCCGGGGGTGCCAGCCTGGCTGCAGGACCGCAGCAGGCAGAGGGTGAGAGGTTGCAGGCTGCCCTGCCCTCCAGCACTTGTGGGTCAGGGAGTCCTCGCCGCACCCACGCTCACCCTTCCTCCCTTTATTGACCTTGTTGCTGCTCGCCAGCACCGACACTGCTCCTCTGTGGCCACCACCGGCCACCAGCCCTCGCCCGCTCCCACCAGCGACCCTCCCCACCGCCCCCATCACTGCTGCGCCTCACAGCCTTCGTGGGGGGCTTCCCTTACAGAGGGGCTCATGGTGCTGCTGAGGCAGGAGGAGATCTTCCACCTGGCAGTCCTCTTATCAGCCACCATTTGGGGCTGCTGTAGGATTGTTGCAAAAAGTATTTCATTAAAAATGAATCTGAATCCCAGCCGCTGTGTTATCTGACTGGTTCACAGGCAGGAGAACATCGCGCACAGTCTACGGTCCCTGGTGCCCATGTTTGATTCCTGCTTTAGTCTCCAGGCCACTGAAACTCTTACCTGCCTGCCAGCAAGTGCCATTTCTTCTTAATGATTTGCACAGGGAATCTGCACCTTTGCAGCTACATCGGACACGAGCACAGGACAGACTCAGGCTTGTAAGAATCCAGCTCACCAGCAACCTGTTTGTTATAACTGTTTTCCAAACTGATTTGTGTCTGAGAAGTGAAAATTATCATCATATCCCTGTAAAAATGAATATAAATTAGAATCAGCACATTTTACACTTCATATGAGAATCTCACAAGTAAAACATGTGCCAGTCTGGTGTCAGCCAGCATCTTCATCACCCGCATTGCCTCGTCTGCCAGGACATATCCCTGCTCTCCAGGTTTCTCTGTGCTCTCCTCGTGCTCCTCCTGAGGAGTTTTAAAAGCCAACACAAAACCGGACTGTTCTGAGGGAGCAAAACAATGAGCAGGGAGCAAAGCAGAGGATGAAGAATAAAATTTTTTTCTTGGGAAAAAGCAGAGTAACCTAAGCCCCTCTGTGAATGCCTGGAGCAGGCAGCAGCAGAGCCAGGAGGTGCTGGGCAGAGGCCCCCAAAGAGCAGGATGCTGCACCCTAAAGAGAGAGGCTCCACGCACCCCCTTCTCCTCTAATGCTCCAGCCCTGCAACTGAGACGATGAGATGCTTTAATTTATAAAAGAAAAATTTGTATTTTCTTTCATTGTGCTTTTAACACACTGAATATGTTTCACATCTGTTGCACTGGGACTAGCAGGACTGATATTTTCCTGCTCAAAGTGAGCTGGGGCTGCTGTCCCACAACACGGACGTGTTGGCACATGTCACCCGGCCCTCCTGCTCGTGGGAGCGCAGAGCATCGCACGCAAACGTGGGGACGTGCCGCTGTGTGCCGGGCTCACAGATGCCGAGACACACACGTGGATGTGAGCCACGGGTTCATGAGCTGATGAAAACCCAGGGGTCCATCCTCGCAGGAAACATTAACTCTTCCAAAGCCATTTGCCTTCCAGGGGAAAATGAAACAAACTTTTTTTATATGGAAATGAAAAAGATTTGCTTGGGAATTTCTCTGAGGAAAAGTCATTAATTCATTTTAAAATTTTTCATTTCAAAATTTGTTTTCATTACTTTTACATTATTTTATGACATCAGTAGTAGCGCATAATGTGACCTGTCATATCATGTCAAGTCATGTCATAATATGCATAATAGTAGTAGAAGTGCATAATATTACATGTCATATTGACATAATCAGAATATTCTATTATTATTGACTTTGTCAAACTAATTACAACACAGACAGGAAATACTTTGCTTTAGAAAATAAGATTAAAAAGATGCAACCTATTAAAAAATTAGTTATTTCCCTTTGCAACCACATGTTTAGGTATTTTCAATGTACTTGTATAAAAATATTTAGACTAGTATATTAAGTCATGTTATGCACTGCTACATATAATTCCACAAAATAATGGAATAGGAAAAAATTAAAACAGTTCAATTAATTTTCTGTTCAAACTATTTCAATGTTTCATAATAAACAATTCTCAAAACCAATCTTAGCAAACCCTTCTATATGTGAAACCTAAAAGTTCCCCTCATGAAACACCTGCATGAAACCAGCTGTGTAAACAGAACAATCTTTTCAAGGAAAGTCCCCAACAGCTCTGCAGTGTTTCTGGAGGAGCAGCAGCACCAGCGGTGCTGCCCTGCAGGGTTCGAAGCACTGCATCACGCTCATCTGTGCAACCGCCGTGCACCAATGTGCTCACACCCGCTTGTGCACACACGGCCATACCTGCTTCGTCAGAGCCGCCTCCCCACGCTCAGGCTCACACTGAGCCCACTGGGATTTCTAATTGACTTGACATGTTATAAATTGCCTAACTTGGTTGTGATTGCTGTGAAGAATGGTACTTTAAAGGACTCAATATCTGTATATCTCCCTTTGATAAACATTGGCTTGCTGAGCTTAGATCTTATTTATTTACCCTTGGAGCAGGTTCATTACTATGTATTAGGTAGATATGACATATTTATGGAAATATGGGGACTCTTTATGGAATATATTAAGATTAAATAAATCATTGACTATGTGGTCAAGAACTACAGCAATCCTGATGAATGATTCCATGATTTTTTTTTGATCCTTGTATAATTTTAAAAGCCATCCCCCTTTGTCTTCCCGGACTCCTGCAGAATTTCCCGCACCACCCCTAATGCACAGGGAAATGCCAGACGTGCACCTTTGCTTGGGAAGAAAGCTCCAGGTCCCACGTGCCCTGGCGAAGGGCCGGGGAAAGGCACCTGGCAGACCCCCAGCGTGCCCATATACCAAAACCCAGCCCCCGGGAACCGGCTTCGCAAGCTGAGAAATGGTTCCGATTTCGTTATCCCACGTCATCCCATTCACTGTGAGCTGCCGCATGCAGCCATTAGCCAATGAATTTACATATCTAATGGCACATTTTCACAAATTAGTGGTAATTACATTTAAAACAGCTATTGTGATACAAATCAATGAGAGCCACGGCTAATGACATAAACGCTATTTCACATGTCCCTTGGCCTCATTACAAACGTCGGAGGAGACACGCAGAGCACAGACGCAGAGCAGCGCTGCAATGCCGCCGACAGACGCAAAGCAAAAGGCTTTTCTGGGGCGCATAAACCAGCCAGGCTTAAACAGACCCGAGCTACCATGACAGCTCCCCGGCCGCCCTCTGGCCTGCGGTGCCCGAGTTCCCCTCTCCCCTTTCTTCCCAATCCTGCTCACGCTTCAGCCATTGCTGCTTGGTCACGGCAATGCGAGCTGCAGCATAAAACCAGCATCAGCCCACACGACGACATGACCCAAAGGGTCCGGCCATCCCAATCGATCCCCACGTGGGCAGGGCACCACACCAGCCCCGGCAGAGACCGAGCCCCGACCGAACACCTGCCCGTCGGCACCCGTGCCACACGCATGGGGCCAGGGCTGGTCCCCACCACGGGGAGCACTGCGCCCATGTGCAAAAGCCCCTCGGGCGCTTCCTCCTGTGTCAGGTGGGTTTGCTTTCCAGCAGCATCTTTGCTCCCATTAAATATCTGCTCCCCACGCTGCCCTCCCGGGCCGCCGGCAGCCCTGCGGGGCTGAACACGGCCAGGGTACCTCTGCAGGGCACGCGTGATGTTTCCCTTTTGGCTCAGGACAACTAATAAAAGCCTGTAAATACTGGGGGATTCTTAAGGATAGTTAAGTAGCAAACTATCTGTTGATAATAAAATTTGCTTGCTTCTCACAGATATCCAATTTGCCTAGTATCCAAAGAAAGGAATTGGGTGTCTGCTTCCTAAATTGTTTTAATCTCTGGCAAAGAGTGCTTCTGGCAGAGTCCCTCAGCTGGAAAATAGGAAATGAGTTAGAAACAATAGACAAACATGAATAATACAGAGCTTAAGATGTCTGATCTCGATCTTGAGAAGTGAAGTTTAAATAGATTCCTCAATTCACCTGTGTGTGACCACCCAGGGAAGGAGAGCACCCTTCCTGGGGAGGACCAGGGATGCTGTGCCAGGGCCAGCAGCGATGCTGGCTCCTTCCCGGTGCGGGGGCAAGTGGGGACACGTCTCCCCAGGGAGAGGGGACATGGTGCCACCTTATCAGGCACAGGCAGATACCAACTGGGGACTATCATGATACTGTGGGCTTTAGCAGCTTGCCCAGGCTTTAATGCAAGTGATCTTTCTTAATCTTTCCTTCTGAGGCATTTTTGTGAATCCTACTGCTCTGACCCCCCCCAGATACCGGCCACACGCACGCTGCTGCAAGGGCCTGTGCATGCTGCTGTAGCTGCCATACCCCCACCCAGGCACCCGCACCCCTCCCTGCCTGTGCTCCTGCCACCTGCACATCCCTGCTGTCAGACTGCATCTTTACTTTCCTCTTCACAAATATTTTCTCAATAGATCTTCAAATATTTTTCCACAATAGTCTTAGAGGATTTCAAGAAATCTTCAAATCCTGGGGAAAAAAATAACCTTCCGCTTATCTCCCGGCAGAGGGGCTCGCTCTTTTGTAACCCTGTTGATAACATTCTCATCACTGTGACACTAATTGAACTTTCCTATGCAAAGAGGCCCCTGGGCAAAAAAGTTGCCCCCCCGCACACCAGGATAACTGCGGTGCAGCCTCCTCCCCAGGCAGGAGCACCCCAGGCTCGGGTCCACATGGAGACTGTGCCGGCACCTGCGATGCTCGCCTCAAAATCCACCCTGTGCCTCCCTCCTGTCGCAGGGCACAGGGATCCTCCGGAGCCCACGTGCAGTTTTTTTGGAACAAATACCGTATTTCTTCTTCCTGTAATCACAATCATCTCTGCGAGGACAGTGCTCTCGGCATCGCACGCGAGCGCTGCAAGCGCTGCCCTGAACACTGAAGGAAATGCTCTTCTCCATCGCACTAAGTGAAACAATTCAAACCAGGAAAATCTTGATAAAAGTTTAATTAGGAAAACGGACTCCATCTGTAACATATCCCCATTCTCCCCATGTATTAACCCTTTTGCCATAAATCTGCCACCCTTGAAGAAACCTGCCTTCCTCACAAAACCTACTCAGGGTTCACATTATTTTAATCAGTTAGAGGGGTTTAATACATTATTGATTTTTAGGAGAATTGAAAAAGCTCCCGTATTAAGTCCAGGTTGCTTATTCTTTCTGTATATGACATTCAGGTACTTGTGAAAAATTATACCAATTATGAAATCAGCCATTTACTGCTTCAAAGTGCAATCAGTTGTCACACTGGAAAGCACTTGCTCCTGAATATTATTAGTTGGGCTATGTGCACAGGAAAGTGCTGAGAGGAAAGACTTTAACCAAAGGGCAATTGCATGAAATTTACTTAGAAATAGCTATTTATCACCCTTGGATTTCCTACTGTTCAAATCCACTGCAGACACTTTATGGAATGAAACAGCCATCTCACCAACGTAACTCAGCCAACTGAGGGGGTTTTTTCCTCACTGACATTAAATGAAAAATTTAGAAGTCATTGTAACAGCTTAAAGATGCATTATCCTTTTTGATGTGCAATTTTAGCTTCATATCAAAAGCCATATAAAATAACCCCCGCACAAACACAAAAAAGGAACTTTTAAAAGTTTTATGACATGTAGTTCATCTTACCTTTTATGCATCTAACAGGCACCGCTTCTCCTGCTGTTCTCAGAGACCATTGCATGATTACCACTATGGGGGAGAAAATATTGCCATAGCAGCAGCAAAACCCGCCGAAGGAAGGATTAGTCTCTGGAGCCTGGGAAATGGAGGGGGAGAAGCTGAGCACCACAACGCCAGCAAATTCCTCTGAAGCCAGAGCACGGTGGAATTGCAGGAGAGCTGCCCATTAGAGAAGCCTTCAGTTGTGTCACAAACTGCCACCATTAATGGGTTTTGCTGCAGGCAATGAAGTGAGAGGGAACATAAATTAAAGAGGGTACATTCAAGAGAAATTTCTAGCTCAGTAAAGATGTCTTGTCCACTTGTTTTCCAGAGTGGACAAGAATTTCAGAACGCAAGGTCAACTCCTTCTCAAAGTAGGAAGGGAGCCGGTCAGCCTGGGAGTGCTGGCACAGCACCATTAACATGCAGGACTAACACGTATTTGATTAGATAGATGTGACCATCGCTCTTGTTTACGTCCCCGGGCTGCCGTGCACAGCGCAGCCGCCTCGCACACCTTGCACGCAAGGTGCTGCTTCTTCCTTTCCTAATTTCTCCAGGTAAAGCACAATCGGAATGGAACAACTGGGCGATTTCCATGTTGGAAGCATGGTCAGGTGGACAGCAGGGAGTCTGGACACAGAGCCAGTCACCATGGGAATACAAATAGTGTTCCTGTAGGAAAGTGATAAAGCAGCCCCTGACCCACCAGGTCTTGAAGACCTCAACCAGAAGCAGAGCAAAGCCCCCCAACCTTCAAATACAGTTGGCTTGCACACAGCAACAATGCCCAAACCAGCCCAGGGGTTAGGAGACAACGCAAGATGCTTCCCACCTGCAGGTCTCTCCCAGCTCCTCTCTGGAGAGGGTCAAATCCAGGGATGAAGGAGGTACCGGAGCAGAACCAGTCTCATCCTCCTCTATGCGGCAATCCGATCTCCTGCCAAGTGGGTTAGGGACCTGCTGGTCCCACCGGCAGGGCTGGGCACCCGCCGTTTGTTACCTGAGCCATGCAGGACGAGTCGAGGGACCGCAGGGATCGCTTCTGCTGCCTGGGTCAGCACACACATCGCCTTGCTGCAGCTCGCCAAGACAAATCCAAACAGGCTTCCTGCAAGTACACGCGCTCCTGGCTGGGGAAGTCTCGCCCCGTGCATTTCAAGAGCAGCTGAACCTGGTCCCCAAAGCATTCATCCCTGCTTCCTACGGGGCCTGGGCACGTGCCATCTTCACACCTAAGCGGCCAAAGGTACAATCATGGACACGGTTTGTGTTTGCCACAGTCAAGC
Organism: Grus americana; assembly: GCF_028858705.1. Classification (NCBI taxonomy): domain Eukaryota; kingdom Metazoa; phylum Chordata; class Aves; order Gruiformes; family Gruidae; genus Grus; species Grus americana. Next base: position 7,767,596 of record NC_072871.1, read on the forward strand.
CCCATGCTCCAGAAAACAGGCAACTTCAAAATTGTTCTACTCTAGAATCTCAGGTCCAAACCAAGAAAGGGGAGAGGAGCTGCCTTTCTGATATCCTTCAGCGTGGCGTGGGTGCCTTGGATGCCTAAGACACAGCATGTTACAAAGTGCACCAACAATAGTCTTAACAGGTGACACAACCAAGATCTAATAGCCTGCTTCATAGCACAGAAATAATGCAAAATCAGAACACTTACTGTATTTTAACTTAGCAAAAAGATTGTTTTAATACCATTTAATTTAATAAATAGCAAAGTATTTATAAATTAACCATTTCATAAAGTGTTACCAATTTCTCCATACACAATAATATGATTTGCACAAACGTTTGTCCTTGAGGCAATAGAAATTTTCTTTGCAAATCAATCCTTACAAGGATTGTAATTAGCATCCGTTAAGGCAGCTAGCAGTACCTGTAGCTGTATTTCCCCCATAAAAGCCCTGATTGCTGCAAGCTCACAGAAAGCTAACGACACAGAAGGAAAATGCACACGTCGTCTAGACTATTCATTTTAATCAGGCAAGAGTGATTTTTTGTGGCCCATTTGATATGACTTTTACACAAGATACAACCTCACTCCACAGGGGCTGGCGGAAAAGGTCAACACTGCTGTATAAAAATACATTTAAAGGAGTTTAGAAAAGCAAAAACTACAGATAAGGACCAGCATTGTTTGGTCAGAGCTGCAGGTGTTACATCTATATGGCAATTTCTGAGAAACTTATAAATCTAATTTTGTTTTAAATGCTCAAAAATTAAAAAGCTAAAGTCAGGGGCTTATATTCTGTTTGCTTCTTTCCTTAGCAAGGAAAATTGCTGTGTGATGGTACACGTTTGAGTTACAGTTGGTTTTAGCAGATACTGTTCCTTCAGAAAAGGTTTCACACCCAAAAGTGAGTCCAACACAAACTCCTGCACCCTGCCTGGCTGGGTCAGGAGGGCAGAGACCCCACAGCCTCGGCGAGAAGCATTTGAGGCTGCTGGCTCCTCATGCCAGTACGGATGCTCGTGCCCCGAGAGGTGACTGAGCCGCCCACGGAGCCCCAGGCCAGGCTCCTGCCAGCTGAGGGACACCATCCCCACGGGGGATCCCCACCTCCCGAGGGACAATCGGGTCTGGAGCGCTCTCCGGCCAGCGCTGGCAAGTCAGGGTGCCTACCAGGAACCTGCTGGAGCAGACTTTGCCTGATACCTTGTGTTGAAACACAACCACATTCATGAACAGCTGGAGGTGCCCAGAGGATCTGGATCATGGCAGGGAGCAGGACATGGGGCTCACTGCGCTGGGGGGTGCAGGTGTCCAGGGAGCATGGCTGCGGGCAGGAGGGCCACGCGCACCCGGCCCGATGCTAGCCCGTTTGCATGGAGCAGCACACAGCCGTGCCAGCTCCCTCGTGCTTAAATCAATGTTTTCCAGACTCTGTCATTATTACACGCTGTTCCAAAGCAGTATTTTGCTGGATGCAGTTTAGCTAATACGGCTCTTGATGATTAGCGCTAGTGCAAAATAAAATTAGCGACCCTCCGGTGGCCGGCAGGAACAATACACGCCATCCCCACAGAGCCGGAGCAGCTCTCAACACAAAGCCAGCCCTGCACTGTACCCCGTCTCCTGCTTCCCCCGGTAATTAAACTCCCACAGCAGGGCTCTGCGAGCCGGCTGGCAAGGGCAGCCTGCCCAGGAGTGCCTCCTGCCCAGGATCCAGAGACACAAAAGCCACCATCCAGCAGTGTCTGCACCAGGACATCCCACCCAGGGGTGCCCCACACCTCTGCCAGTGGCCGTGGCAGGACGCTGGTGCTCCTCGGCACAGCCACGGCCTCCCCAGGGGGCAGCTCTGAACCAAACCGATGCGGGAACAGGAGCCCTTTGATCCTGCAAACACAGGGGTGAGTCGGGGCGATAGGACCGCCGGTCCATTGGGGGTTCACCAGGAGCACCCCAGCCCTTTCAGCTGCACTGTAAAGGCCACCAAATAGCACAGCAGGAGCCAGATTATTCCGTGAGTAGTGTCTAAAATTCCAGCTTTAGGTCCAAGTTTCAGCATTAATCATGCCATTCATCATCATTACCCGCAGTCACTCCACTCCTGCCCCAAAGGCAGCAGCAGGGGCAGGGGCTGACACACTTTGTTCCTTTCTCTCTCCAAAGGAAGAGAGGCCAGGCATCAGTAAGATCATTGATCTGGAGCATTCGCCTGTCCTCCTGAGCAAGGAGGAGGTTAATTTATCACAGGGTGGAGAAAACCCAATCTTTAAATTCCCTGCTTGCTCTTAATTAAACAAGACCCTACTATGTTTGCTAAGCCTTGCTCTGAAGACCCGACTGCAGTGGCTCTGTGGCAGAGCACAGGCAGCCTGCCTTCCAGGTGAAGGCCCATCACATGGGACCAAACTGACACCCCACACCCAAAAAACCCAACACCTGGGACAAGAGCTGCCAGCTCCGCCTGGGTGTGTGGCTCCAGCCTCACAGCAGATCAGCTTCTGGACCCTTGCACTCTCCAAAATGCCTTAGTCTGCATAGAAAAGTCTATGTGCAGGGAGACAGTACTTTAGAAATGACATCTCTTCTGTCCAGAGAGAAAATGCAGCCCCAAGCCCAGCACTCACCAGGGTCTGCTGGCTCCTGAGTGACAAAGTCACTTTGTCCCACGTGGGATGGAGACCAGCAGCCGCACAGAGCACCAGGACATTAACAGTGCCACCAGAGGAGCGCTCCCGCCATGCTGCCAGCTTAATTGGGGTCTTTAATTAGGTGTCCCCTGCTTGTGTGTCCCATGAGTCCTGGACAGGAGGGTGCTGCAGCATATGGTGGGTGCTACAAGGATGAGGTAGGCCCATGCCATGGAGTCATGCTGCAGAAGAACAAAGCCGAGCATGGAGAGGTTTCGGGTGCAAGCTGGGGCCCCAACACCCCATAAGTGTTCAAACACTTGTGCCAGACAGCCCAGCTCAGCCCGGCTGGCTGACGTTCAAGGCTGCTCCGAGGGCAGAGCGACGTCTCTGGCACAGAGAGATGCTGAAGACGCAGCTGACAACCAAACCATCGCTCAGGCATCCTTGTGCAGCCCCTTTGGGGGCCGATGGAGCGTCCCAGGCCTAACTCCCCCCATGCAGTGGGGAACAGGGCATGGGTGAGCCCCTGCACCCATCTCCTGCCAGCAAGTCTCAGCCGCAGGTGCTGCCGTGCCAGGTGCTCCAGAGAGCAGGAACAGCCAAGTCCATCACAAACCTGGCTGCGAGGCTGCCTGGAGATCTCCTCGGCATGCTCCAAGAGGTGTGAGCAGAAGATTAATCTTAATAATTACTGTCCTCAGCCTGCCTGGCCCCATCCAAGCTCAGGCCTCCCCTGGACAGGAGACATGCACAGATCTCCCCGCACGCCCCAGCCTGCTCCCCGTGCAGGGCTGCGCTGGGGAGGCTGCTCCCAGCCTGCAGAGAAAAACCCACATCCCGAGTGCCGGGCTCAGCAGCGCCTTGAGGCTTTTCCCCTCCTGTCCACAAAGTAAATGAAGTGGGGAGAGTAATACAGTGAGCTCTCACCGAGACCAACGAGCCTGTGCCTCTCCTGGAGCCGCTGTGCTGGTATTAAACAGACAAGACAAGCTTGCAGTCAGTTATCGGCCAAAAAAATAATGAAGGAACAAGTCGGCAGAGCAAAGCCAAGTCACCCAGACCAGCCAAGTGGAGAATTTAATTTCTCACGGGTTCCCCAGCAGCGAAGCATCTCCATGCCGTGGCCCTGCACGCACCGACAGCTTTGACCCAGCGGCCGCAGCCACTTCATCGCCCATGGGGCTGGGGGAGCCGGCACACACTCCGAGGCCAGGGCACCCGGCAGGGAAAGGGCTGCCCCGCTCTCATTTTGTACAGCAGGGGCTCGGTCATCACAGGAGATGGCTCTGCCTGACGCAGGGTGTCGAGGGTGACATTTACCTGTCACCGCACAGCCGGCAGCCTGGGCTAAGCACACAAAGCAGCGTGCAGGAGACCGGGGCTCCAGGAGCGCTTTCAGCCCAACAGCAAAACAGCCGAGGGCAGGGAGGTCCCAGCAGACACCCGGCCCTGCACCCACAGCCATGCAGAGGGGCTCCAGCACCGTGGGTCCCCCCAGAGCAGCCGTGCAGCAACCGGGGTGCATTGGGGAGCTGGAGATCTTGTGCTCCCAGGCAGGGAAAACCTAGTGTCCTGTTCCTAAAGCCACCAGCATCTATTCAGATCGCAGAGGGTGAGAGTTTGCAGGAAATTAAATGATAAAGAGATCCTGATGCCAACAGAGCTGCCTGGACCGATTTTGGGCTCCTTCCATTTGAGTCCTTTTCCATTCCTTTGCTTTCAAAAACCACATCTGGGAACTCATCCCTGGTGTCAGTGCTCTGCACTCAGTGTCACAGACAAGTCTGGAAAAACAGTCAGTGGTCTGGGACAGCCCCAACAATAAAACACATGCAGAAGTAGAAGGAATAAATCAGCTGTCAGAGAGAGTAAACATGCTGTCTCCCGGTGCAGGTTAGTGCAAAGGTACCCATCTCCTCAGGTGCTTCTCCTAGGGGCAAAAATATGGGGCTAAGCTGGAAACCAGCTGGGAATTGGCTTCAGTCTCTCCCCCATTCCAGCATATGCTAGAGAATTTATTTTCTGTTTTTTTCTTCACATTATCACAAGTGCAGTCTTGATGTGAGGAAAACCTACAAAAAACCTATCATGCCCATGACCATCATCATGGGTCCCACAGCTTGGTCAAATACATATCTCTCTGGGCTGATGCACAAATTTCAGACTCATTTCTGGAAGCATTCTGAAGTTCACTTTCATGAAAGGGGAAGAGGCAAGACACTCCAAACATAATAGATCTTTTAAAAACTTGGCTGAGGAGCATTAAACTGAAGCTTGTAGCAATTCAGCTAACAAAGATCAAGGCTTGCCTTGCCAGCAGCTCACCGGGCTCCTCCAGGACCAGGCACCCCATCCATCGCTGCTGCCCACCCCAGGGGGCTTTTGCAGACCCCCACCCCAGCACTGCTAGCTGCTGCGTGGGGTTTCACAGCAGCATGGTTTCCCAGACATCATCGTCCCTGCTTCTGCCAGGCTGGGATGGAGCACTCCTGCCCACCAGCACCACCAAACCACCCGCAGCCACGGCAGCAGCCCTGGAGCTGCAGACAGCCAGAGTGACTTTCTCCTTGCAGACTGCAGAACAAGCCCCAGCCCAGCGGCCAGCGAGCAGGGTGCTGACACCAGGACAGTGCTCCCCACGCCACGGAGGAGCTTTGCCCTTTGCAGTGCTGCCAACAGCTCCTGGACAAAGTGACACAGTAACAAATGGGCTGAACCAGCCGGTTTCTGCCTGGGAGAAATCATGCAACAATTTTCAGCTCCACACAAACATTTACAGCCAAGTTATAAACTCCTGTAAAATGCTGACAGACCCTTCGCTACAGCAGCACTAGCAGGTGCCCCATAATGAATGTGTTGAATGACCTACCAAGCAAAGTTATTGAGGCAAAAAGCACCGCGGTCATTCGGCAAACAATTAGAGAGTGTCCTGGTGGGGACAGCATACTAACAAGGGAAAGAGCCTGGAAGAGCTGAGTAAGCATCCTGCCTTCCCCCCAAATTCCTCCTCTTTCCAGCCCAGGCTCTGATCTATAGCATGACTCACTGGAGCTCCAATAAAGCTTCAGAGATTGTTATGCTAAATGAGAAAAAAAGTAATTGCCTTTCCCACATCTAAAACTCCAGATATATAACTTGGAGAAATATAATTAGCTGCTAACTTCAAAGATGCATTGGAATTTTTGTAATGGGCATTGAGACCCTGTATTAAAAAAAGCTAGAAGAAAAATGATACACTCCTTCTTGTAAATGGAATAAGACTTAAAGGTTTTAATTAGGATTCGCTATGCATCTGCAGCTAGGAAAACAGGAAAGATACCCTTGTAGTATCTTGCTGTTTGAAAAACACATATTGGGTAAGAAGCTTTCAGCAAAAATAATTAAGAAGAGTGACACATTTTGGTCTTATGAACAATAACCATCTATTATTAAAAATAAACTTATTTTTACTCTATGTAAAATTAAATTATTTCAGACAAAGGGAGAGCTTTGCACCAAGGACCTTGGGCACTCTCCCATTTGGAGCAGGAACAGGAGCACCAGTCACACAGCACATCCAGGCCAGTCGGAGGAAAACGTGAAACACACTGTGCACAAAAAAGAACTGCACCTGCCTGCAGTACTCCTTTGTGTCCTCCCCTTGACTGCCAGGTGGGCACCTAGGGTTCTCAGGGCCTCCCACATGAACAGTCTTTCTTCTAGAAAATTACCTGTGTGTCACAGCCAGGCACACACCAGCAGAGGAAGAGCTCCAGAAAGGTTATTTCAGCCAGCTGGGAAAGGAGACCCAAGCCCCCTCATTCTCCTTGATGGGAAACCAGAACAAGCCCCATGAGGGGCTCCCCACATCTCTCTCAGGACACAGCACAGCTGCTCAGGGGAACACACTTCCCTTGGTGCAGTGCACCAGGCACCCTTGCTACTCAGGTTACCTGCACCCTCCTCAGGACAATAGCTGGGAGAAGACACAATGCCTTCTGACCTACACTGCCATAGGGCAGGGTGAAACCTGTGCTAGATAGCTACTAGACAGAAAAGCCAATAAACATTTACTATTGCTTACTATTTAAACTTCTACTCACCACAAAGCATCCTGTACCCAGATGATAATACCTACATGTCCAGAAAGCTTTATAATTAATAAAAAATGCTTATAACAGGAATATAAAACATTTAAAAATCTAATCTCACCTTCTCCCAGTGCTGCAAACACTGGGCAGGAGCTGGCAGGACCCCAGAGCCCACCTCTCAGCAGCACCAAACCCCCCACCCAAGGGCAGGACATACTCACCAACAGCCCCAGCTGAGTGTGTCCAGGGGCCTCTTATCTTCAGTGGCCCACCCCAGTGTGGGGGTGGAGGGGACCAGGCTGCCTTTAAATGGGGGGGTGGTAGTCAAAGGGCTCTTCTTCTGCTGGGGGTGGCTAGGGTGAGACTGTGCTGGAAGCTGCTCTCTGCAGGTATCTCTTGCAGGAAAGCTGCAATATCTTCTGGGTTTGTGTTCTTACCATGCTTCTGGGGGGTGGGTGGGGTAGTTCTATGGTGCTTAGCACATAGCTTTTTGTTGTTGTTTTGTCTCTCTGTGCCGTATGGAAAAATCTCAACTATTTCCTGAAGAAATAACAGTTTGGCATAGTCTATATTTTGGCTCTTACATGAGCTTGAACTAGATTGTAGAAAAAAGTTACTATAAAAAGTGAATGTAGCTAGTGGTTTTTTGAGATTTGTGTTTGGAGCAGCTTTCAAGAGAAAAAACAAACACCTGTGTTTACAGAAGAAAGACTCATGGTTTTGTATCTGTTTGCAGTAAGTGTTCAGTCCCTGAACTCTTCCACTGCTGCAGTCCTGCTCCTCCTTGCAGTGTGTGGAGACCAAGCTACAGAACAAAACTTATTTTTTCATACTGCTTGACTTTTAATAAATTATTTCCATTTTAGACTCTGTGTAGGCTAATTCTTGATTTACTGCCTAGGCTTTAGTAGCTGGAGCACATCAGTCATCTGAGCACTAGCTGGCTTGGCTCAAGGAGCAGAGAAGCACTGATAGTCTTCCTGACCTGGGATGAAGTTCTGACCCACTGACTTGCAGAGATTTTCTGTGTCTACATTAGAAGAAGAAGATGCCTCTGTCACTCAGCTTCTTTGTGAAGACAGTGAGGGAGCTGGAGAGTGCTGAAGTGTTACTTGTGGTTTCTATTCCCAGCAGTAACTTCAGACCTGGAAAAGGGACTTAGTCTTGGGGGACCAGCTAAGCTCGTTAGCTGGTGAAGGAAAGGACACTTGTGAGAGCTCACCTGTGTGCATCCAAGAGGAAACAGAACAGCAAGTTCCTCTCAGCTAATTATAAAGCTGCCAGCACAATAACAAATTGGCACTGGGAAGCCAAGCCATGGGAGCTGGAGCCTTCAAAGTTCAAAGTGTTCTTAATGCAGGGTGCTTACAAGAGATGGGCATGCTGTCCTGGTGCCCTCTGCCCTGGGACAGCCCCAGCAAGAATGTGGACGATGCTGAGCTGCTGCAGGAAGGGTCTCTGCGGGGAGGGAGCTCTGCCGCACTCCTGTATCCCTGGCAGGGCCACAGGGGTTCTTGTGCTAATGGATGGCTTATTCTTTGATGCTGTGGATTATAATTTATCTTGTGTTTGGCCACTTGTTGGACTGGGCCTTGATGAATTGTTGATAAACTGTGATACAGGCTGTTGCCTTTAATGAATTTTTGTGGTGCAGGCTGACCATTTGAGCTCCTGCAGCAGGGATGAGGCTGTGCTGGGAGAAAGAGGGGCTGGAAATATGCATGGGGAAGAGGGGGATTGCTGGTTTTTAGCAAGCCTGAGCTGCTGCTTCATTTTTTTAAGGGAAAATTCCAGGTACACGTTTTCTACTATGAAATAATGAATTCCTGCTTGATGTGCTCCTTGCGTAATACTAACCACAAGCTCATCTCTAATCTGAGCTACACAGGAGCTCATCACCACATAGCTCGAGAAATCCTTTATTGTATATGCATGGGCAAGCACATTATAAATACAGAACTTGGCTATAACTCCCAGCCTGCCTGACAGCCCACGGAGGGGCTGGGTGCAGTGTGAAGGCAGCTCTCACCTCTAGGGCAGCCCCTTGCCATGGGGTGCAGTTGTGGGAGCTGGGGGGAGGCTCCTGCTGGCTCTCCCCATCCCGAAGCAGTGCGGTACAGACTGTTTTCTGCACAAACCTGTTTTGGTTCAGAGTTCTGCATTTGCCTCTTAAAGAGCAAAAGGAAGAAGAGGGTTTATTTTATAAGAAATCCTTGTGCTAACTCTTAAATGCTGCTATATGCTTGTTCACGTGCGTCTCAAACTTGAGACTTCCCTGGTCTGGCTCTTTGGCGTTAGTTCACCTGGACGGCCGTGGCTCCACAAGAGCAGTGCTGTCTGGAGCATCTCTATCTCTGTTTCTTGCCCGTACACCACAGTGGCCCATCTTTGCCTTTTCTGTGCTGCTCACCCTTGGGGAGCGATGTAGCATCACAACACAGCGCTGCCCGCGAAGCCCTTGGTACACCCCAACCCTGCTCTGGTTCTTGCTGTTCCTAGTAGAGCTGTAGGGAACTACTCGGCACTGCTGAAGGAGCCACTGGAAGTGCAGGGCTGACTGCTGGGTGCCTGCAGGCTTGTGCTTAATTGCAAGCCTGATTGCATCTGTTAGGCTTGCTCTGACACCACTGCCACCACCATGCCTGTGCAAGGTGTCAAACTTGTGTTAGCTACTGGAAATGCAGCGGGGTCGGGGAGCCACGCAGGGCCTGGGACAGACGGCGTGACAGCGTCCAGGCCCTACCAGTGCTCTGTACATCTGTTTTTCCCCTGCTAAGCAGGGTACGACAACACAAGCAGATGCTGAAGTGTGAGGGGGTGGTTAGGAGGGACAGGCTGGCACACGGGCTCTGCTGCCAGCGGAGCTTCCCATGCCAGCCTCTGCTTTTAACACTCATATGGCTCTGGTATTAAGTGTTTTTGTTTATATTGGTCTTAATTGCACTTGATTAACACTATGAGCTCTTTTCTGGTGATTCTGGATCTCATTACCTGTGCGGAGGGCCCTGGAGGTGGTGTGAAGCAAGGCAGGAGTCAGTGGCTGCAGTGCTTGGGCAGATGCTGCTCTGGTGGTAGTTGGGCTCCTTTGATCAGTGTAGGGATGAGGGCAGGAGAAGGGCCCAAACTGCTCCACCTGGTCCCCATCATGTCCTGTAGTTCCCTCTGAAACTGGAATGATGGAGCCATGCCAGACCTGGGTGAGGTGAGCAACAACGTGTGGGTGGCTGGTGATGCTGCAGGGTGGCAATGTCTTGGGCTGATCTTTGGCCGGTGAGAAGGACACCTACCCTGGCAGCTGTGGCTCAGGACCCCTGCACAGGACTTCCAGAAATGGCTTATAAATGTGGCTGTTTCTGTCCAGTCCGATGAGCCGAGTGGCTCCCTGGAGGAGGTCTCGCACGGATGCGGTGCAGAGCTGCTGCCCATCTGTGTGCCTTGTGCGGAGGACACAAAACTGAGCACTGGTAATACAATTTATTTCCACTAGTGAGTGAATTGCCCATAATTCATGACAAGTAGAGCCTAGAGTGATGATGAAGGTCAGCCCATCAGATCTGGAAATAAATTGTATCCTATTACAGCCTCCTATTAGGAGTCTATTTATAGCAGGGGGTTGCAAACTCCAGGAAGTTTGAGGGTTTTTGGGGGGATTTTTGCTTGGCTAGTGAGGGTATGAGGACCTGAAAAACTGATGTAAAAGGAGCACCTGTGGTGCTGATATAAACCAGTCCCTGGCGCAGAGCAGCCTGCTTGTCACAGATGCTGGGCCCTCAACTGTTGGGGTTGTGGGGTCTCGGGCTGGAGGCGCTGCTTGGCTGGCCAGGGGGCAGGGATGGGTGGGCAGAAGCCTGGCTATTTTGATGAGGCTTGCTATCTGCTCTAGAAAATACAGTTATGCTTTTGTACTGGCAGCACGGCTTATTTCTGCAGACAGAAAAGCAGCGCCTTTCTCCTGTATTTACCCCTTCTATTTACCATGCCACCGTAATCCCCAATTGATAGATAATGTGCAGGATGTGGTTTGCCATGGAAACAGAGCCCTAGCTCTTTACATTTTTTTAAAAGATTAATATTTCTCAGCTTGGTTTCATTATTCTGATACTAAAAATCATTAGTTATATACCATTTCACAACCTTTGCAGGCCATAATATGCCCTTTTGGGCACTAAGCATGTCCTATAGGCAAAATAAAGCAACCCTCCTGGGAGTGGTAGGGCTGGGAAAAGCATCTGGTGGTACCTGGGCTGCAAAGTCTTCTCTCTCCAGCACCTCTGGCTGTCACCACGGTCGGTGTCACATGTTGGTGTTTCTGACGATACTCCGGATGAGGAAAAATGGAGCTGCTTCTAAAATCCCACGTATGAGTATGCAAGTTCGCTTGCCTCTCATTTGAATCCCAGAAATACAGGCAGTAAGCTGCAGAGATCATCTTTCAAAACCCATTAAATGCGAGAGAATCTCACCGCTGGCAAATGAGAGAAGTTAGATTTTAATGTTGTCCTCTATCTCCTTGAAAACATTTGAACTTCCAAAGGATTTGGGATAGAGGAAAACTGCTGTGAATTAAATTGCCTTGTTCTACTGAAGAATATGGTTTTGAGAAAAAGTGGGGCTGCTTGCTAGGAAGTGAAACTACTTTTCTTTCAACAAATGGCTGCTCTAATCTAGATGCCCATGCAGGGCGAGTGTATTTAATTGTACAGGAATCCCAACTGTGCACTCGGGGGTGGATGCACAACTGTGTGTAACTACTTGCTCAGGTTGAGGGGGGATCCACTCATGTGGAAACTGGCTGGAAGCTTAGTCCCTTAAAGGCAAAATAAGAAAAACAGCTGTCTTTTAAACCTCATAAATCTGTACAGTAAAAGGTTTGGGCAAAAACATATTTTATTGTTTTTGCTGTCAGAAACACAGAGAATTAAGGACCATGTGACTTGGTAATTGCTGTGGACTTTTTTCTGACAATAAACATTAAACTTAAAACTGTATTAAAATCATTTGACAATTTTTATGCTTTAACAGCTGAGAGTGAATAATGTTTTTTGCATATAAAACACTTTCTCTTGTCAGCCTATAAAACTGTCAGAAATAAATTCATCAAAAAAGATTATATAATTAAAAGTCACTTCTTTTCTTTCTCTAGGTTAGTTGGAATTATTTGTTTGTCACTTTTCCAGGACTAAATTACTGCATTCGGAGACAACTTTCTTTAAGACTATTATGAAATGTATGATTCTTACAAAAGGAGCCCAACTTTCTCTTCTAATGTATCAATTCAATATCACTTTTCAGAAAATACTTTTAGATAGTACTGTTTCTAATAAGCTATTTTATTCTGCAGATGAACAGGAGCAGTAATGGAAAGCATCCAAATGTAGAAATGGTATTTTTATTATTGAGCTGCCTATAATTTATGGAAAATTGCTGAATTAATTTTTTAGCAAAGTAAATTGTCAGCACTTCAAAATGCAAATTCTCCCTTAGTGAGCACCATACAGGTGTTTAAAAGCTAAAGCAGCAATATTGATTTTTATCTTAGGGTAATCGGGAGAGGGTGTCAGGGCTGGGGCTTGTGCTCGGTGGCAGAGCTGGGGTGTGATGCTGTAACGACACCTGCCCCATGTGGCAGTGGTGGAGGAGTGGGGTGGAAGGTGTCGTTGTGCAGGTGTGGCCCTCAGCATCCATCCCCTGTGGAGGGGTGCAGGGGGAACGGCTTTACCTGCGACATGACCCTGTTATCTTGGAGGCTTCTCGGGAGAGGTGGGGGTGCTGATGCTGGAAGGGGCAGGACAGGGCAGAAGGGGGCCCCTTCCACCCTTACCATGGGAAGGGGTGTTTTGACAGCACGGATTCTTTTAACAAATTGCCTCTGCTCTTCAGTGATGAGAAACTGTGAACTTAATCAGAGCTGGGTGGATTTGGGGGTGACTGGATTTTCAAGGCTGGAGGGTGATAATGGTTTATTGATCTGTTGTTAAGTTATTGGAGCCTTAATGGAGGCAATAAACCAATAGTGCACATTGCTGTCACATGGCCGCATCAGCTGGGAGAGTAATTAAGCAAGCCTTCCTTGGCATGCAAAAGAGGAGGCTGCGGTGGCCACCTCTGTGGTGAAGCTGGGGCGATGGAGCCGTTTGTCTTGCCAGCCCTGTGCCTGTGCAGGGACACTTCACATGGGCTGGCAGATGAATGGCGTGTTCCCTCCTCCCTGGGGCTCTGCCGACAGCACCCCGGTACCCCGTGGGTGCAGACACCAGTGTGCACGGGGACCCTGTCTTGCATGGCAGTCGGGTTTGCTGCTGGGAATTTCATGGCTTATCCAAAATGGTCTGGTGTGAAATACCACACTGCTGGTTGACCATGTCCTGCAGGTCCTGTTACTGGCTTCCAGGGAGTATTTGGCTGCATTTTGTGGGGTTTTAGTGCTCTGCAGATAAAATGGGCCCTTGCTCAAAAGCCCTGGTAGACACAAGCAGCTGTGAAGACACCGCTCTAAGTGGGAGCAGAAGGTTAAGGGGATGCTGAGCCTTGCACAGGGCTGGGGATTTGCTGGCCTGGTGCTGTGTTTCTGATCTGATAAGTCATGAAATCTGAATTTATTGCAAGTGATGATTTAATAAATGGTGGTGGTGGGGTTCATGCTAGGATGCACCACAACTGCTGTTTCCCCTGTTTTCAATAGGTCCCCTTTGCCCAGGAGCTGGGAGGCAAGGCTGATCTGCTGGAAGTATTATCTCTTGGTATGGTAATTATTATCTGTGATTAATCCTGCTCATGCTGAAGAGCCGTGCAAGCCTTTTCTGGAGGGTTCATCTTCATGTTTGCTTCCGCTATTCATGCGTAATATGAATTGACGTGAGCTATTGTTGAAGGGAGATAGACGGAGGTGTCTGTACCAAAGAGATTTTTAATAACAGGCTGGGATGACTTTAAATGTCCTGGCAGAAGTTGAAATCCCACGAGGCTGTGGGTCAGGATGTGCTGAGGCTGGGTGATTCCGCTGCTCTACAGGGTGCCTGTGCTGCAGCTGCCCTGGATGAGGGTTAGTGAAGTCCAGCTTTCCTTTCCCCTCATCCTACTGCCCACCCAGCACTTGTGCTCAGGAGCATTTGCACCATGGCCATCGCCATGCCGGGCTGCCTCCCTGTGCCTGTGAATATCGTACCTGTCGTGCTGTGAGAGGGTACGGCCCTCCCCCAGAAAGGGAGTTCTGCATCCCTAACCATTTTGCTTTTATGGGCAGGTTTCATTGCAAAATCACTCCAAGGGGAAGGATTTGTCCTCTGGAAACTAGTATTGTGCCAAGGAGTGTGCTGTGTTCCTACGGCAGGTGTCTGCTGCAGCGCTGCCATGGACAGAGAATGTGACCGGGAGCAAAGCGAGTGGTTTGGCTTCAGACCCTCTGCGGCAGAGTGGGGGTCCTGGCCCTGGCACAGCCTGAGGAACCACCAGCCGCAGCTCCAGGGCTGGGCTTCCTCGTGCTGGGAGCATCTACCTGCAGCCCTCAGTGGTCAGCCAGAAAATCCTTCTGCTGGCAAGACAGGAATATTTGTGAAAAGCTGGAAATACCTGTGAAATTATCTGGACCCTCAATAGCTCCACAGTCATCATTTAAGCAAGTTCATGCTCCATTAAAAACAGTTATTTAATACAATAATCATTCAATTAAAAACCTCTTGAAGTGGCTGCCAGAGCCTATTTGTATCAATACAATATTTTAATTGTAAAAAGGCTAAGTATGGACCTGCCAACTGTGATTGTCAAGAAAATGTTACTGAAGTCCATGTTTAGTCTCAGGGAGGCTCTGGCAATGGAGCAAGTCCTTCAGCAAGAACTGGGGGCAGCTGCACTGGGCAAGGAGCATCCTTCCAGCCACCTCAAGCTGGGGAGATGCTGGCCATGGCAGAATTAATTTTGGCCCTGGGGCCAAAGGGCTTGGGACAGATGTCCAGCTTCTCATGGAGGCAAAACACTGGTCTTTACATGGAGGTTGTGTTGTGCAGGAGCAGCCCGGGCTCTGGGACAGTGATGGGTGGGAGAAGCAAGACAGGCCAGCCGCTGTTGTCACCACACAAAATTGTCTGGTGGACCTGGGGTCCTTGGTGAATGTGTTTCCAAACACTGAGGATGCCCAGAGCAATGAAGGGGTATTCCCTGGTACCCCTGCTGTGAGGACATCTAAAAGCAAAAAAAAAAAAAAAAGCCCAAACCACACCCAAGAGCATCCCATCAGCAGAGTCGGTCTGCTCAGCCCTGGTCCTGCCTCACTGGTCGTGGCAGCTTTCTGTGCTCTGCTTGAAGAGGCAATGACAGCTGTTTCCAGGTGCAGAAGCTCCAAGATTTAAAATAACTATGCTTTGATGAGACTTAGCAAAGAGGAGGGAGGATAGAAGGGAGAATCAGTCCAAATTTCTGCTGTAGGGCACTCTATGCTTGATGGACTTTGCCAAAGCTCCCTGATGACAAAGATCACGGCCTCAGTTGGTCAGGGATCTCGGTGCAGTGGGGGAGAAAAGCTGGAAACCTCTGCGTGGGATTCCTGCTGGCATGTTCATAGTCCCACACCCTGCATTTTGCCTCATTACATAGGTGCCATCACATAAATATTCCAGTCACTATCGCTTACTGTCAGACCCAATTTAGAAAAGTACCTGTCTGTTACAAATATTTTATAGTACTTGAATATGCAATTTATGTAACATGCCCAGCAAAAGAAATCCATTATACGGTTTTGTCTGATTGAAATTCTAGCATCGTAACAGTAGGAAAAAATTAAATTATTCTAGAAAGTTGCAGTCCATTATGAAGACCTAACTGCTCTTCTCTGAAAAAGAACCAGTACTCCCTCGGTGGTGGCAGTACCATGAAACGAGCGCTGTGTCCCCTGGCTTTGTTTCTGTATTGCCCAAAATGGAAAAATGGACTTCCCTGAGCAAATGGGGGTTTTGTTCTTTTTCACTGCTGCTCTCTGCAGCCTCCCCCTGACCACGGGCCGGGTGTCCCCAGCAGTAACTGGTGATGTCCTCGTGGTATGAGGACTTTCCCTGGTGTCAGCCTTCTGCTGACCTGTTGAACCCAGGTGCCTGTTTGCCTTTGCGCAGACTTGCCTGCGGTCAGCCCTGCTCCAGGGAAAGGCTCTGCAGAAAAATGGTTATTTGCACTGCTTGGGGCCGAGCTTGATCAACCCAAATCTGCTGGGCGAGTGCGTTCCTGTCTGCCTCTGCCCTTGCCACAGCTGCTGGCTGTTCAACAACTGCCTGCTGTCGGTAGTGTCTCTTTCTCAGCTGGGGTTGAGGATGGTCTTGCCCGGTTTTGTTCTGTGCCTTCAGAGGCATTGGGACCTGTCCAGGGAGGAGGAAAGTCCCAGCAGGTCCATCAGCAGCCTGGGGTGCGCAGGGTCAGCTACCCCTCCCCGCGAGAGGGGGGTGGGCAGGGCAGAGCTGCTTTAACCCCCCAGCTGAGCATCCTGCTTTCACAGCCTTGCAGGGCTCAAGGAAGGAGCCTGTTTCTCCCCCCCCTCCCACCCTTCCCCTATTCCAAGCAGCTGGAATTAAGGGCAGCTAATGGTTCTGCTGCTCTTACACAGGCTGCCATTGAATTCCCATTACTTGTATCTCTGGCTTCAGGTTCATTTACATTTCGCAAAGTTGCCTCTCTTTTACCTTGCTCTGATTAGGACTGTCTGAAGTAAATTACTGAGTTCATTGATCTGAACAGTTTTATTTCAATTGGGATGACACATACCCACTGTGTGGCCTTGGAAGTAACCACATACCCAGTGCACTCACCAGGGACGTACCCACCGAGCCCTGCCGAGAGGCTCGCTTTGGTACGCGGGTACCTCTGGGCTGCCGATGGAAGGAGGCTGAACAGCCGCTTCTGCGCCGCTGTCGGAGGTGCTGCGGTGTTGGGTAGTTCAGGAACACGGTGGTGTTTATGTGCAATACCAAAGTCTTTTCCTGACTGAGCAACAACCATACCAGCTCAGAAAGGGGCTGTAGTTCTGATGCCTGGGCTGAGCGAGCAGAGTGCTAAAACCCAACCAGGTTAAACCTTTCGATAACAGCAGAGCAACTTGTGTGGTAGGAAGAGATATTGTAGGTTAACTTGGGTTGGAAGGGACTTTGGGGGTTCTCTAGTCTGACCTTCTGCTGAAAGCAGGGCTGGTGTGGGGACAGAGCGGGTTGCTTGGGGCTTGGTCCTGGCGCAGGACGCCGTGCCCTGCTTGGGCTGCAAGGAGAGTGAGCCAGCGCCGGGGGAGCTGCTGGCAGGTATGCACCGGCGCTCTGCAGTTGGTCTGGAAATGCTTGCAGAGTGGGCAGCTGCAGGGGTTAGCTATCAGAAACCCTTGGGTTCCTCATCTGACTGAAAAAGCCGTGGGGTCCCCCCTGCTGCCAGAACGGGGCTTAAGGGGGTGGCATCAGCCCGAGCCTGTCCACAAATGCATCGCCCCTGGGAACCACAGCCCCGCGGCTTTCGCCTGGGAGCATCTCGTCAGCCGTGAGAAGGTGCAGTGCTACAGCAAGGTATTTGAAATTGATGTCCACTCCTGCAGGGAAACATGTCTTCAAGTGTGTTTTGGGAGGAAAAACCAGGTCAGAGTACAGCAGAGAGTATTTATTTCCTCTGGGACTTTGTGTGTTACTTGTGGTATATTTTATGGATAGAGTCGGTCCCATATGTCTTGGGGAAGGCGTTTGGCTAAGCAATGTGTTAACAGTTAGTGTGCTAAGGAGCCATTGTTTGGGTACTTTAGTTTTGACATTTAAATGCATTTTTCAAATACAGTGAGATGAATGTGATGTCACCGGGGAGTCGCGAAGGACTCTCAAGCATAAAAGCAGACGGCTGGGTTTTAATCTTTAACAGCGCGCTAGCCTCTTATCCCTGAAGGTCCCTTCAGTAGAAGCTGTGTTGTGCTTTAGGTACCCAGAATATCAGGGGTTTTATCCACTTATGACACTCCATATGAAAGAAAAATGTGTGTAATGCAAAAGTGATATTTAATGCCACTCAGACCTTATTTTGTTTGACCATGGGAAATCTAGAGGCTAAAGATCTTTGTGGGCTTTGGCAACAGGCAATGGGTCAAAGACAAAATGGACCTGGACTCAAATTGTTACTTTTATTGATGTATGTCTTCTATAGAATATAGGGATTTTATGGTTTGACTCTGCAAAACATTAACTGGTAGAATGTGAGTACCCTAGGAGGAAAGTTGTGAGGAAACAGTGTTATTGATAACCGAGTGCAGGGATGGAGATCCCACGTTTGAAAGTAACACGACACAGTTTTAAAGAAGGTATTTCTTTAATTGCACCAGCACAGACAGAACAGGAGCATGCTTCCCTTTAACAGGAACAAAGTGACTCCTGAATCCAAATGACTCAATTCATCACACTATGTCTTTGGAATATATTTCTTACAAGTTAGGGCAGACAATTTTTAATCTTAGCTCCACCTTTTTATAATCATGGTGCGTGATTCAGTGTTATGCACAGAGCATGTTCCATGCGTAAGAGCTGGAAGAGACAATCCCCTGATTTTTCTCGTGGGTGGGACAGAGCCCCCCGAGCCTTTGCCCCTCTCGGTGGAGGTTGCTCGTACAGTGAGGGCTCCGAGACGTTTCTGTGACCGAGGGTGGCTCGTACCCAGGAAAACCAGAGAAATCCCCCCGAGGGCTGTTGCACAGGCATGTGAGTGCGTGGGAGCCCTGAAATGTATTTTAGTATATGGAAAGGATAGGGTTAGGTTTACGAATATTCAGGAAGAATTTGTTACGAACACGTAAAGATGTTGGATTTCTTGTAGGCACGCATGCTGTCAGCAGCTCTCGGGGGTTTCTCTGGCTGCCCCGGCTGTGGGGGCCTGGGGCTGAGGGAAGGGGACGGGCAGGAGGAAGTTCCCAGGTCCTCTGCCAGCTAAAGCCTGGCTTTTATTTTCCAGCAGGAAAACAAGTCCCACATGGCTGGCCTGGGCTCGGCGATGCTGGGCAGCGGGCGAGAGACTGCCCCCCCCCAGCGCAGAGCCAGGCGGGACAGCTCAAGGGCACGCACGCCTGCTCCAGACCCCTGAGAAGACACTGGTGAGGGAGCTGCTGACGGGATCAGCGGGGCAGTTGGGAAAGGCCGGGGACGGGCCTCCAGCCTGGTCTTCCCCTCACCTTCAGTGAGCAGAAGGAACCAGAGAACCGTGTCTCTGGTGTGGCTCGGCAGAGTTCAGTGGTTACCCCAGAGATTAATTTGTCCTTGTGTCTCGTGTTCTACTGAGAATACCCAGTGCTTTCATTTTTAAATATTAATGAAGATCAGGAATTTTTCCACTGGGGAGAATTTATGGTGGAAATGTAGAAGCATCTCCTAAAGTTAACCCTTTGAAAACTGCAAATGCAGCTGTTTGTATATTCGGGTAGGGCATTGATGTATTTGCAAATGTTCAGGGGATTTTCCTGTGTGGACAGAGATGTGTTAACGTTGTGCTCTGTGTCTGCCTGAGGGGGATGAGGATCGACTGGAGAGACCCAAGGCTGACTGCTCCAGCCAGCATTCCCAGGCAGGCCGGCACCGCTCGGAGCGGAGAACAGCCACAGGGTCCCCGCGACGCACAACGCGACTGCGGCCTCGTCCTGCACGGGAGCGCGGTAACCTGCCCGACGCCAACACGCGCTCCTCTCCGCTGTCGGCATCCCGGGCCACACAAGAGCTTACAAAGGTGAGCGTAAGTTTAGTCTGATTATTCTGGTACCTCGCAGAGATGACAATGTTTTACTTATTTCAATGGGTTTCTTTATATTGATATTTTTTCTGCTTTGGAAACATCTGTAGACTGTGGTTTTCAGAGGGTTTTATCTTCGGGGAAAGGTTACAGATAAACACAAACAGGCTTTTAGTTACAAGATACTGATTGTTGGTTTACACAGCAATATTTGTTCAGTAAATTGCTAATTAATGCAAAGAAAGCACCATGTGACTTCAAATATTTGCTTCCATTTACTCTACAAAAATATTTTTTGTTTTTCATAATGATGACAATAAATGAGATTTGCGAGGACAGGCAGGACGGTGATGTAGAGGGGGGATTGTGCAGTGATGCCGTCGGTAGCGTTTGAAGGTCTGAACCGGCCCCATCTCTCCTGGAGTTTCACATTAACTTTTTTGTTGCACCTTGTCTTCTGACAACTGCACCACCGCCTCAGCACGAACCCTACGTGTAGGTGTATTTGCCCTCATCCTGATAAGCGTGCTGGGCGCTCAGCGTCGTGCCCTGAGGAAACGCTCTGTGCAGGGTGGCCCCTGCGGCGGGGGGAGCGGTCTCCACGGATGGTCCCGGCCTCTCACCTTTGGATGTGACTCAGGCACTTTTCAGAACTGAAGTGGCTCCGTTCAGGTGAGACTACTCACACTTACGGATTTCAGTGTGTGAATGTGGATTAGCAGAGATGTCAGGTAATTAGTGCCCCTCTTCGGGCAAGAACGTTAAAGTTTTCCTGCGATAAGTCCTTCAGTTTTCTTGTGGTGCCCCTCTCACGGGGAAGAAACTTGGGTAATGCCGTCGGCATCGTGGCAGCAATAACCCACGTCTACGTGTGTGCAGGCAGCTGCTGCCTCGCTCTTGAGAGAACAGAGTTAACGGGTGAGATTCCAGAAGTGCTTTAAAGCTCCAAGTGACAGAGTGTCACCTCAGTCCCGAGCAGCCGGCGTGTGGCTCCGGCAGAAACAATTTCCACGCGGGCTGCCGCCAGTTAGCTAAAAAGCTCTGGTAAATATGCAGAAGTAAGAAAATGTCACTAGAAGAGACCTCTCCGACGACTATGGAGAAGACGTGTTTGATTGTGAGGACACATGACAAAGCGGTCCCGAAGCGTGTGAGAAGTTTATGATAACGATAGCCACAGCAAGAAGTTATAAAAGGTTTGTCTGGCTTTGCTTAGTTGACCTGCAGCTGCCCTGTTGATACAGAGTAATTTATAGACATGCTGAAAAAGCTGGATTTATACCCTGATCATAGGAGAGAAATGCTAGTACATAAAATTGGTAGTACCTTTTGCAGTATATACCTAAATCTTTAATTTTTATAGCAGCTAAGAGAAAAATAAGCTTGCATACGGTACACACAGCATAAACTGACCGTAAATCCTTGCCCTGCGGAGAGCCGTGGAGAGGAGCCTGTCGATCCCCGTCCAGGCTGCTGCAAGAGGGCTGCAGCTGATGGCTCTCACCACGAGTCAGAGCGGGAGCCGCCGGCTTTGTCTCCATTTTCCTTGACCGAACTAAAAAAAATGGAAATACTTGTCTTGGTCGTGCCAAAGCAAAAATGGGAAACAGACCCTTGGTTTGGGATCGGCCCAGGACGTCGCATTCAGCTGAGCAGGATCCATCGGGTCCCTGAGGATTTACAGAGCGTTTCTGTCTCTCCCTTTTGTAGGACAAACTGTGAATGAAAATGTTCCTTTTCAAATAAAGGCCAATTTAACTGTCAAAATGAAGTTAAACTTTTTAGTGCTTTAGCTACTTTTTAAGGCAGAAGTTATTCACTGAGTTCAGGTCTTCCTGACCAGTGTCAATCCCTCTGACCCATCAGTAAATTCCTTATTCATTGAAGAAATTAACTAAATTAATTCCCTGAAAATAAAATAAGTTTTCAGGCCATCTGGCTAGCTGCTCATCTTCATTGCATCTTGAGCCTGGCAGCAGAATAAGATCTAACTGCTCTTTCAAGAGACTTTGGAATTGGAGATTGGGCTGTTGTACAGATTGTGTGAGGCCTTAAACACCTGAAAAAAAAAAAAAGGTAAAAGTAACTATTTAAGGTCCCAAAAGAGTTGCTGAATGAGCGCAACAAATTGAATGAGGAAAGGAAAAGATGGAAATTATGGTAAAATGTGGTATGCGTGGTAAATACGGTAAATGTGTCAAAGAAAGGGATTTGGGTTCTTTTCTGTAATTCTTCCTGATTCTCAGCTATTGCAAGAAGCCACTGCCAGGCTGAACTACCTGGAAGGCAGTGGGCAGACGTGGCTCCCGGTGCTGCTCCGGGCACTCGCGGAGCGGCGCTGCTCCTTGGCTGCGATGGAGCCGTCCCTGCTGCGCCGGGCGTGAGCCATAACAGTGCTGAGCCCTTGGCTTCAGGAAAGCACTTTCTAAGGAAATTCAAGAAACACTTGGAATGCCTCTGTCTATTAAAGAGTGACATTTAGTGTTGTACTTTGAAATATGTTTAAAGTACCACACAGCATAAAGACCCTAAGGGGACCCATGAGCCAAATGAGATTTCCATGTCAGCACCAGTCGCGACCTTTCCTCTACTGCATCTGCTTAAATACAGAAAACATGGTTTTGTTATAAAGTCTAGTCAAAACAGGGATTCAGAGTAAAATATAATATATACTTAGGGCTGCCCTCAGGGACCTTTTTAATGGTTTCATATAAAACAATATTCTGTTTACTGTAAGATATTTCTCTGCTGAGCGCACCCTGCCCTCTTCTCGGTGCTCTGAGGTTCCCAGCGAGGTCTCCTGCAGCTGCAGCCCAGCGTGGCTCTCCTCTCCTCTTGAGCAGCCCAGCGTGGCTCTCCTCTCCTCTTGAGCAGCCCAGCACGGTCCTCTCCTCTCCTCTCCTCTCCTCTCCTCTCCTCTCCTCTCCTCTCGCCCCTCTGCCCATGGTGGCCGGGGGCCAAGGTGCAGGAAGCTGCTTGGTCCCTTCTTCTTCTGGCTCTGTGCGTTACCCTTAAATCTCTGCAATCACAGAGGTCAGCAGGACGTGCTGTGGTGGAAGGCTGGAGGAGGTTCAGGAAGGCTGGTAGCTCCGCTCCTGGGGTTTTGTGGAGGGTCTCCATGCAATTGCCAGCCTGGCACTGGGACAGGCGCCGGGTACAGGGTACGCTTCCACCCCTCATGGAAAGCATCTGCAAACCTGGTGTGGGAAGCTGCCTGTTGCACAAACTGCTGCCCTGGGGTCTCTGCGGGTTTCCCCATGTTTTAGGAGCAGAGAGGCTTAGCAGCATCCTCAGGTGTGATGCAGCCTGCGCCCTCGGGTCTCTTCCCTGCTTGGGGGGGGCATTTGCCACCCTCTGCATCTGCAGCAATTTCCATTGCTTGGATCCAGCTTGCTCCCCGGGTTAATACCAGAGAAAATAATTTTGGCGGAAAGACAGCTTTTCTGGAGCTGAAGTTTATCAGCCACAATGGGAGAGGTAAGGCCTTTACAAACTAAAGCAAACAAAGTGCTAATTGTAAAATGTTTGAGCTTGGTATCCATAAAATTACTTAGTAAGCACTTTGCCTGAGGCACAAAAGACTGGCACAAAGTCTGTTCCAGGCCATTGAATTCCTGTCAAAAGAAATCCCACACCCATTAATTACCATATGACAGGTGCAGTGCTTAAAACAAGGAGCACCAGGCCACTCGGGCTCCTCCATGATTAATGCCGCAGTGGCTGTCGCAGGCTGGGTACCGTGGGGTGGAGGTACCGCGGGGTGGAGGCAAACCTTCCCGTTCAGTGTTCCTTGTGAGCCAGCCTGGCTGGGAATGTGACAGGACCTGTGCTGTTGGGAGATGAGACCCCCAGGGATGGAGACTTCGGTCAGTGAAGGCTGTCTAATGACTCCGGTCTTCTGCAGAGCAGCGCAGATGCACCTTTGCATCCTGACACCTCCCTCCCTCCTCCCGGACTGCGAATCTGAGCGGCAGCTCTGAGCGCAGCCTGCACGAGTGGCCTGAATTGTCCATGCGTGAAGCTTGCTCTGAGGGTGGTGGCAGAAGTCTTTTAGGTTTCTACACTGAGAAGTCAACATGAGGTAAAGAAAGAGAAGCCACATGTGTTAAAAGAAAAAGTAGATTTTTCTGAGGCTGCAGGGGTTGCTGCCCTCCCTCCTGGCAGCGAGCTGCCGCCTGCCCCGGCATTGGTATTCCAGCAGCTGCTGGGCACTTGGAAATGTTTGTGGTGCCTCCCAATTAAAAAACACTTTAGTGGAATGACTCTTTGTCAAAAACCATGTACCTGCTATGCATTATTCAGCATTATCTTGTTAAAAAAAGAAAGTCGTGCAGCCAGAGAGAAGTGACACCGTGTCAGAGGAGTGACCGCCTGCACATCATGCATAACGAAGGGCAGCCCCTCCACGGGCGCAGCTGCGAGCCAGCAGAAACCCTCTGGCCAGCCTCTTCGGAGGCAACACAGCTCGTGGTCTTCAGCGGAGAAGCCTAAAGTCAGACTTTTAAATCCATCTTAACCACTTATGTAAGAATCTGATGTTCAAACATGGTTCACGTTCTCCAGATCCTGCAGAGGAGTCTTGGGGTGCTCAAAGCAAGCCTGGGCTGCGCGGCGAGGAATGAGCAGGGAGGTTTGGAGCCGTCTGAGGTAAGGGAGTGCTGTTCCCGCAGCTCCCCAGGCACCAGCTGCAGCTCCCTGGACTTGATGCCTCTTTGCTGGTCTCTCCCAGCTGGGGTGCAGGGGTGGTTCTGCTCTGCCCTGCCCGCAGCCTGGGCTGCCCCGTCGAGCACAGGGGTGTCCGAGGGATACAGGCTCTGTCTGGTCCAGTCCCCATTCAGGAACTGCCTGGAAAACCAGTGTATGCTGCCCCATGGGATTTTATGGAGACATTAATACTGAAAATGGCCACAGAAGTGCTGCTTCTGTTACTGATGCTGTAGTGAATGACTCTTGTTAATCTCTGTAATCTGCTAATCAGCTGACATTTCTGTGAAGATGCACGCCTGCTCTTAAAACCAGCTAGTTAGAGGTGGGTATACTGTGAAATGCGTTAAAGTTCAGTAAATGATGTATTTAGCTACATGGAGTTTATACATCGTGAATGATTTATTCATTTATAAATACTCCAAACTCCACATACATATTCTGGTTGTTTAGGTTTTTTGTAATTTATTGGTTCATTATTATTTAGATGCAAGTTATATCATCCAAGAAGTTGAAACGTTTTTTTCCCTCTGCTTTGTTCAAAGAGCAGAGGAAGCAGAGACTCGAGGGGCAGCGTTCCCACGGCAGGGCTGGGCTCCGGGCAGCCCTGGCTCTGCCCCGCTGCCCAGGGTTTCCTCCGGCTTGCCAAAGAGCCGGCACAGCGTGTGCCGCCGGTTTCCCAGGTCCCCCTGGAAGGCAGCAGCACGAATGGCTGTGGTGGGGTTCGTCCAAGCAGTGCCTCCCTGGGGGGGCTTTGCACCCCTGTCCTTTTGGAAAGGAACCGAAGCAACAGATTGTCCCACTCCCACCGGGGACATGTCTGGCTTCAGGTTGTTCTTCCCGCTCTCCAGCCTTGACTCCCTTTTCCCAAAGACTGATCCGGTTTCCTGGCCGCAGGGCAGCTGCTGCGTTGGGACCGGTGTGCTGCCGAGGGACCTGGGCACCTCTCCTCCTCCTGGGTCCCTTCTGGCACCTTTTGGCTCTGCCTGCTCCCTGCTCCTCGTTGGAGCTGATTAATAAGCAGAGCTGGCTTTAGTTGAGATGAAGTCAGAGACTCTCAGCTTATTTAGGGGTGAAATTCACCCTTTGGAGCTGGATGGGAGAACAGGACTTTTGCATGAGAGGATTTATTCTTGCATTTCCTTCTCCTAATAAATCTTTGCTTTATGTCCACTTAGAAACGGTCAGGAACGCCCAGAGTCATCCGAGCACAGGCCAGGTGGCAAAAGCACTCTGGATCGGAAGGGTGGAGGGGGGAAGGCAGAGCTCGGACCTCGTGCCCCCCTGGGCTGGCGTCCCCACCGGTGCTGCTGGGGGGGGGTGGGACAGCGCCGGCGTCACTGTTGCAGCCAAGTGGAGAAAAACTGACACTGGCAATTCTTTCATGTACTGTTAGTGAACAGCCATCAGAAGACATTGACACTAACTGTGGGCCTTTTAAGAGTGTAATGTATTAGCAACTTGTCTCCTTGAAAGCTAATGACAAATGCCTTGTTTAAAAGGAAGATCAAAACATCAAGAAAAATTAGATTAAATGGTTATGAAACTCCCAGTGGAGGACGCATTTCTCAGAAGTATTCCCTGTTGAACCTTGGAAATCTGTAATTATTTCCCCTGCTTACTGCATTAGGGCTGGGAAAGTGTTTGCATTGCTTCAGCGTGTAACTGCAACTGCGCTCTGTACGGCACAGCAAGCCCTGGCCGGGAGAAGCGCCACGCTGGGGACGGGCCCTTTGGGCGGGGGTGAGCGGCCGGGCAGAAGCGGTGCAGGTGTTGGGGAAGGGCAGGAGCGGTGCATGGTCTCCGTGGTGGGAGGCTCGGCAGGACGAGGCAGTGCTTGGGGACAGAGCCGTGGGGGGGCACAGGCTGCTCCAGGACAGTGGTGCACAGCTGGAGAGGGGCATGGTCCCTGCTGCTCCTCTGGGAGCAAAAACCCAAGTGTCTCGAGTAGCTTGGCCCCGGTCCGTTAAAATGTCACTTTTCATCCAACTGGTGTGAGGGGACCTTTGCGTGGGCGGCGTGCTGGTCCTGCTCCATCCGCAGGTGTTGCCGTGACGTTTTGCTGCCTCTGAGCAAAGAGCGCATTGTCCCGTAGCTCTTGGGAAAGGGTTTTCAATAAATAATGAATCAGAGATGGCAAGGACCCATTTGGATGGGGTTTGCTGGATTTGCAGAGGTCTAGGCTGCTCCCAGCCAGAGCTGCCCAGATTTCTGCTCGCTGTGGTGCAGCGCTTGAATCCACAGCAGTGTTTGTGTCGGGATATAAATGCGGTCAGTGCTGCTAAAGCCTTTATTTCAAAGTAGGCAGAGCACAATCAAAGTTTGTCAGAAGTTCATCTTTGCTAGAGCAAAGGTAACTAAAATAGTAGACCCCGGACCTCATCCAAAGAAGATAATTTACATATTTTTAATGAGTTTCACTTTTGACAGACATCGGATCTCACTTGTAGTAGCGTGCAATTAAGAGAGTCCCCAACCAAACCTCAGAGGATTGACCTATCATCTTTCCGGTTACAGATTATTTTCCTATTTAAGAAAATGAAACAGTGTTCCTTCTAATTTGTTGTTAAATAAGCAGATTTGTAGTTGACTGCTGCAAGTAACTGCTGTAACCACCTAGTGTATTACTGAGTTTTTGCACAGAAGTTGGTGGTGTAACAAGATGGCAAAGTCCCTCCTGTTCCAGAGGACGGGTGGGATGAGGGTCTGTCTCGCTGGGTGCTGTTGGTCTGCTGTGGGGAGGGGATGGAGAGATCTGCACTAGCTCCGTTTCGTTTGTAATCAAAGCCAGCTGAATTAGGCTCTTTCTCTCCTATTTCTATGTACCAATTTGAGGAGCTCAGATGAAAAGTGTTGCATTACACCAGCACCAATAAGTCACACTATCTATGTTGTGACACACAGAATGTTATTAATTGTCAATCACAAACCACCAGGCTTGTCAAGATGTTCTCTTCTGAACAGGCTGCTTTAGACCTGAAGTGATTTTTAATCAAATGTTAATAACACAGCATCTGTCAGTGGACCATTGGCATCATACAATAATAAAAAGTTAACATATGACATGGCAAATTCTAATGTTTTCATTTTTACTTCTTTCCAATTATCTGTGGAATTTCTGCCAGAATGAGAAGTGTGCTGACATTATTACATGCAAAACACACTGCTGAAAGATGAACATGTCTATTAAAGTCTGCGTTCCCCATCACGCGAGCTCCCAAAAGCACCTTTTAATCTCCATTTGTGAGGCCTCGCCGCCAAAGCTCTCCCGTGCCCGGGAGCGGGGATTGCCGGTTGCTGCTCCTCCGGTCCCTGCCTCGCCTTGCCGGAGCCGTGGGGAGGGCTCCCTGCCTGCCCCACCACCTCCGAACACGAACAACCTGGGACCTGCAGCCACAGGTCCCCTCCTGGTGAGCCCACCGGGAGACCGGCAGGAGCGGGGAAGAGCCTCCCACGCCTCCCCCTTCGCTGTGGCCAGGGATGCTCCGAGATGCCGAGGCAGCGCCTCCGCCTGCCCCCTCGCCACGCTCCCCACAAGGGCCAGGATTCGGGTAAATGTGTTGCCCGCGTCCACTCCGGTCCGCAGGGTGGGCATCTGGGCAGGGCTGGGGGGGGCACGGGCAGCCTTACCCTGCCCCCAGCCGCGGAGCACGCGGGAGCTGGGGCAGGAACTTCCCCGTCACGGTGCCCGCGCTCACCTTTTGCCGTGCGTTATCAGTGTTAATAACTCTCAGCAGCATGTTAATGCAGCTTGGGAAGGGCTGCACTTCTATCAAATATTCATAAGACATCGGGGCTTGCAGTGCTCCAGCCACGCTCGTTAGCGTGCTCCCTCCAGCTCCGTCTGGGATGGAGGATGGAGGCACCAAGTGTCCGGCATTTGGGAAAGTTCGGCTGTGGAAAAGCAAGGGGGGAAAAAAGCTGCTCCGCAGGGCTGGGATGGAGGTGGAGGATGGAGCTCCTGGGGCGCAGGGCTGGGAGCACCCACCTGCCCGCGGAGCTGAGGAACCTGCTGGGGAGCGTGGGGACGGTGGCACCGTGGAGCCCAGGGGCTGGGCCAGCCCCCGCGGTCCTCGCCTGCAGCAGCATCCTTCTGGGCTCCGTGGAGTTGCAAAAGCTTTGAAACCCTAACAAGAGAGCTCGGTACGGTGGGGAGTGTGATTATTATTAATGGTTTGTGTTACAGGATAAGCGGTGCATAACAGATCTGCTGCAATATCAAGTCTTCCATCAGAAATTCATCATTTTGAGGACTTTGTCAAAAGTAGGCTGTGTATGCAGTGTATACAAATCTGTATGAGCATAAAGCTATATGGAAGTTCCAAGCACCTGTATATTTAAAATACACTCAATTTCCTTTTCTAAATGCATTGTTTTCACTTGAATACTTCATAACGTTCAATGGATTGCAGTTGCTTTGTCTATAGATTCAATTTGTGTCTCTGGACAGAGTTTGAATGGATTTATTATATTGAAATGCAATTTTGCAGACATAACCTTATATCTGACCCGTCATTACTTATAATGCTAAACTTTGATATGTTAATTCTGCCTTATGTTTTTATATATTTTACGACACTTGGCTTAAACATTTTTAATCTACATATTGGTTTATGTCCACCTAAATTATTGTTGCTTCCGGGGACAATGTGCACACAAGATCTGGCAATTCATTATGCTAGCCCCGCTTAAATGAATTTCAAAAATTTAATAAAGTTCTCCCCCTCCTTCCATTGTGTTCAAAAGCTTCAGCATAAACACCAGTCCAGTGTTATCAAATCACAGAAGAAGAATAAGGTTAACCTCAAACAGCCCAGCCATACCGCAGACCTAGAGAAATGTCGCCTTTGATTAACGCTCCCCTCTAAAGCACCACGTGCCTTCCCTCTGCTGCTGCTGCTGCTGCTGCTGCTACAGCGATATCGATTTGCTCCCAAACCGTCCCCGCTGTCGGCATCCTCCCTCCGCCGATCCGCCCCGGGGTGTCGCCACAGAGGAGCCGAAGCGCCACGGCCACGGCGGCGAAGGATGCCACGAGCGCTGGGCTGATAGTGAGGGCTGAGTCAGCCCGGGAGGGGAGGCATGCAGGCGTCCATCGGCCGCGGGCGAGAGGTGACACCGCTGCAGGGATCCTGTGCCGCGACTTGGCCCAGGAGCGGAGGGAGGATGCTGCTGCCTTGGCTGCCTGCAGGCTGCTGGGAGGAGCAGCTGCCTCTGCCAATGGAGGCAACTCCTCGCCGCCTCCGGCTCTGAATATTCAGCAGTTTCCAGAGAGGAGGCAGGGAGCTCCTGGGAGAGCTGGGGCCTGGGACAGCACCCCAGGGCCACTCGGTGGGCTCAGCATCGGCCCCGCTGCGGGGATGTCCCGCAGCACAGGCAGGGCCAGGGCAGAGGCCGTCCCCTGTCCCCCGACTGCGCCTGTCCCCTGCCCAGGTGCGTCCCCCCCGTCCCTTGGCCTTTTTCCTGCAACAATGTCATGAATTTTTCATCTGTGATGAACTTCAAAGTCTTTTAATGACTCTTCATGAAAAAACAGAGGGGCCAAAAGTTGAGCAAAGGGAGATGATTAAAGGACCTTATTAAAAGCAACCTTGTAGAATTCTCCACATGAAAGAGAGCGCCATTATGAGGGCTTATCCTTATAAATGACACTTCGCTTTTGCGAACATGCCGAAACCTGATTAGAGTGACAAGCACTGAGTGATACTGCAAACCTGTTAATAACATGAAAATTAGAAGAGGCTCATGCAAAGAAGGGAGATTAATTTAGCCGGAGTACATCTCGCGCAAATTGCAAAGTTGTGAATATGTTCTCAGATAATGAGCCTTCGCAGTCATCAGCTCACTTGTCATTTTCTGTAATTAATGTTAAGGAAGACTCCTTCCTGATGGTTCGTATTACTCATATACCAAGAAAATTTCTTCAGAGAAATAATTTACATTTATTATCATCGGTCTGTTTGTGTGGTTTATTTCGCTGTGGAGTAATTTATTGCAGCACCGTTTCACTTGCCTTGATTAGTCGCTCGTCAGCCTGAAATGTAATTTTTTTTTCCTGATGGCAATGTCTGAAAATTGACAGTGGTGCAATACTCTTTTTAATCTGAGGATGTGTTTTCTTAACTTGAATAAACTTTTGGGCTGGAAACTGAAGCTACTTCACAAGTTGAATTACTGTTAGAAACTCAAAGCACTTTGCTAATTCAGGTTCTCAGGCTGCATGCTAGACTCACCAGCGCTCTCCTGTGTGTGCTTGTCTAGGTGTATATACCATATATAACATACTTTATTCCAGGAACAAGCTAGTTGTTGGTTTATTGCTTCAACGAGCCTGAAGTCGTGTGTAACATGCTCATTGCCCATGCTCTCAGACTTCAGTTTGGATCCGAAGCCAACAAAAGCAATATCAAACCTTATCATTGTTTTCCCTGGATTTCAACTCTTATTTTTTATTCATTTTATTACCAACTCCTTAGTTTTTCCTTATCTTAGAAAAACAATTTAATTTTCTGACAGATGCAGCAGTTAAATTTTGCTGCATGTTCTCCGTGACCCCCACTCGGCCGTACGGGTGCAGATGCTCTTGTCAGAGCCCTGTCACCCCTGCGAGTCCAGCGCTGGCTGAGCATGCACGACGCCGAACAGCGAGCGCAGCTCTTCCAGAAGCCTCTGCCGCTGCCAGAATACTCGGGGAGCTGGAGCAGCTCCGCTGCCGTCTGGGGTATCCAGGTGCGGGAGGCTGCCCCTTCGCTCCCGTCGGTGCTGCGGCCGCTGCCGTCCTGCTGCGGGCTGCCTGCGTCTGCCTCCGGGGAACTCGGACCCTCCTGGACACTCCTTGCCCCGCTAACCAGGTAATCGCAGCTCGCACGAGCCAGTGCAAAGCACCACAGGGAGGAGGTTTTTTGGCAAAGTCCAGGTGAATATCAGGCGTTTCGGTGAAGTCACACCACTTCCCGTTTTCTCGTCCCAGTCAGGGGGTTGCTGCCTCTCCCGTGCACCCGCGTGGCTCCGGGCCCTGCAGCTTGATTGCTTGGCGAGAGCCCGGGCAGCGCCGACTCTGCCAGGCGGCTCTGTGCCCGGCGTGGCTGCTCCTGCCATCGGCCCATCTCAGGGCTGGGTGCCGCCGGGCTTCCTGTGCCCCCGCCTCTCCTTCGGCAGCGCCTGCCCCGGCTCCGGGAGCGGTTTCTAGATCTGAGGAGGAAAACTGCAAAATCCTTTTCCTCCCAAACGACACAAACACATAAGCAGTTAAAGTGAATTACTGACCTCTGAGCTGCAAATGAACCAAACATTACTGATTAGGGTTTTTAGGCAGAGATAATGATTTTTTTTATTGGAGGCCTTCATTCCGAACAAGCCTCACGGAATACTGTCTGTAGGCAGCGACTGCCTGTGCCAGTTAATGGTAATCCATATTTATAAAACTATAGTCCATCAAAGTGGTATGAATATTTTAAAAGCCATGGACAAATCAAATTGTCTTTGTCAAATTGCATGCTCTCCACATTGAATATATTTTATGATTCTTCCTAGTACAAGAACCAACGGGTTCCCTGCACTAGCTGAAAGCTGCCTGCCTAATTTTTGCTTCTGTAAACAGGCAAGTCTCTCTGCTGTTTTAAAGAACTCAATGAGCTGTGGAGATTGACATTTAAGCCATAAAATTGTACTTTATTTGATGAAGTTAACAAATAATGTATGAAGTAGATTTATTTGATGTCTCTGCGAGAACTAGTTGGTTCATCCTTATGGAAACAAATTGACTATTTTTGAAGGACTTTTTAAAGATGCGGGAAACACACTGGGGAGCGTAAGCCAGGGTGGCTCAGGAAGATCACAAACAGGAGAATGAGCTCGGGGACCCCGGGCGCTGGCAGAGGCTGCGTCGCGCGGTGCCGGCACATTGCCGTGGAAAGGAACAAACCCGGACAAGTGAAAGAGGATGCCAGTTGGGTTGTAATTCCTGGTGGGCATCCATCAAGCTTCTCATATCCTCCACGCGATCCAAACCTCGTATGGCATCAGTAGGCACAAGCTCTTCTGCCCCAGCAGCCCCCGCTACGGGGAGCGTCGCGGGGTGTCCCCCTCCCAGCCCTGCCGCCCCGATCAGCCCCAGGAGCCTGGCGAGGGTCTCTGAGCAGCTCCTTTTCCACCAAGAGCTGCTGAAATCGCAAGTCTGCGCTGAAACTCTCTTCCATTCTCTCAAACGTATATCTTAACCTATTTCGGCTCTAATACGGGTGACCGTAACGTGTTCGTGATCCTGCAAAGCCCGTGATAACGGAAGGCTCGCGCTACGTGGCTTGTGGCCAGCGGGACGCGTGTTCCCCCACTGCCCCCAGCCCTCCAAGAGGAGGTGAAGGGCAGGGTGAGAAGATGCTGTGGTCCATGCAGAGAGGTCCAGCGCTGCTCCTCAGCGGTGGGGCAGGGCTGTCTGTTGTCTCATACCGGAGAAACACGCCAAGCTGTGCAACTGTACAGAGAACATGCGCGGTGCTACCTGGGACTCGTACCTGCAGCTATGGGGTTTAAATGCTACTGGATCATAAACATTTATAAACTTAGAAACATTTCTTAGAAACATTTCTAAAACATTTCCCTTTGCTGACATCAGTGTGCACGGCACCCTTGCAGATCTGTAAGATGGACGCATCCCTTCTGCACAGCACTTGCAAACAAATAAAGGCCTGTGCAGGCTGAGGGCTGTCAGCAAGCGAGGGGTGGGGAGGTTGTTCCCCAACCCCACTGCCTTAATGTGCGTCGGAACGGCAACGCCAATGGCAGCCACAAATCACGCTGCAGGCAGAGGCAAGTGTCGAACGCGGTGCACGCTAACAAATCAAGTAGGGAGCAGCAAGGTAAAGCAGGAGTGCACGAGTGGGGACACGACGATGAAATCCTGGTAGTGATCGTATTGCAAGTGTCATCCCAGGAAATAAAATGCTGGCATCGAGGCAGGCCTCACCTCTTCTGTCTGAATTTAACGGCAAAAAGTTTTGCCGCATCTATCTTGTGATGTCAGAGAGACAGGCTGATAGCGCAGAGACAGCTGAGACAGCGCTAGGTTTAGCAGACAAATAAATTTGAGAATCATCTGCATAGAAATGGAAAGCTACTCCATGCTGATGAATAATATAACCCAGTGGCAGCATATAAACACAAAATAACAACGGGGCCAATATAGAGCCCAGGGGAACCTTGGAAACAACTTCACTAATGGAAGATGAAAAATCACCCATCGAAACAAAATGCTGTCTATTTGATAAATAAGATTTGAACCGACTGAGAGCAGTATCAAATAAGCCAAGCGAGCTGCTCATGTGATGATCCAAGGGGATACCTTGAATAGCAGCATCAAGTGACAAAGAGCTAACAGTGTGAGAAGAGATCCCAAATTAGGGCTAAAATATGAATCTGTTGGGGTCCCTCTTGCTGAACCAGGCTGTCCCAGCTGGGCTCGGCCACTTCCCACTCCGCTGCCCTTGTCGAGCTGTGGGAAAGGAGCCCGGCGCGGGTGACACCGGCAGCAGTCCCAGCACCACGAGCCAGAGCCCCTCTGCCCGGGTGGCACAGTCGCTGCACACAGCGGGGGGGCTGCCCCACGCTGCTCCCGGGGAGCCCCACGGCCGGGGGAGCTCTGCCGCCTGTCAGCGTCGAGAGCCGAGGAGGGACCTGCGTGCAGAGGAGCCCTGGGCTGTGACCAGACCGTCACTGCCTGCCCAGACAGCAGGCGGGATCTCACGTGCCAAGACAGACAAACTTCCCCTTGTCACGGACGCCTCTGCTTTTCTAGAGTTTGCCCGTTCCTGTATTATAGGTAGAAATCTGGTGCTGGAGTGGGGATCTCTCCCTTGCTCATTTCTCTTTCGAATTTGAAATTGTTCTCTCCAATTTCGTGGCAATACTAAACAATACGAAACGCAGGTGAGAGCCATCAAACTGCAAAAGCAGCAAATGAAAAGCCCTGGGAAGCCTTTGCAGGCACGTTTTAAACGGCGATGCAGAGCGTGTCACTGCAAGTCGGGAGCATTCTGGTGAACGGTTAAGAAGAAAAGAAAATGAGTCACTCCAAGCTCCCGCAGTTACTGCCGTCATGAAGGGTTTGCAAGCTCTCCGCTCCCAGGCGCTGCCCTGCTCGGCGCCTCACCGCTGCTCCGTTCTGCTCGCGCCATCTTCATGGCGTGTGGCACTCGGTCTGTCCTACGCCAGTACTGCTCCCAGGATTTATTTTCATCTTCTACAATGGAAATTCCTATGTTGTAAGACAATTCCTGCGGAAAATAAAACATTTGTCAATAAAAACTGGAATTTACCAAGAGGACAATTCCATCGGTCCACATGCAAACCAGTGGCTGTGGTAGATGGTTTGAGTGCTCTGAAACGCTGTCACCGTCACCATCCGGCAGCACCCGGCGGTGGCTTGTGCTGCCACTTCAGCAGGAGGGGGACATCGGCACAGCCCCCCCAGCCCGGGGGGCTCCAGGGCTGGAGTCTGGTCTTCAGCTCATCAACAGCCAGGGCAGCCTCCCCTGAGGGTTTGGGGGTGCCTGGGCTTTATCCCCGGTAGCTCCATACAGGACCCCAACAGCCCCAGGCCTCTCGGCAGAGCAGGAAATGCCCATCGGCAGCCATGACCCCGGGGGGCTGTGGTGGGGATGGGATGGGGATGGGGATGGGGATGGGGATGGGATGGGACAGGGATGGGGATGGAGCAGGATGGGATGGGATGGATGGGATGGGATGGGACGGGATGGGGATGGAGTGGGATGGGGATGGAGCGGGATGGGATGGGATGGATGGGATGGGGGTGGAGCGGGATGGGGATGGGGATGGGATGGGGATGGAGCAGGATGGGATGCGATGGGATGGGGATGCAGCTGAGGCCAAGCCAGGCTCACTGGAGCGGCAGCACAGATGACATCCTCACAACAACACAGTGTTTCCTGAGCCTCCAGACCCCGCCCTGTACTGGACCCTGTCCTGCACTTCACTCCTGTCACGGCTTGGGGGTTGCTTTTGTGTTAGCTGTAAAAAATTAGTATTGCCAATTTAAAGAAGAAAAAAGCCAGTGGGTAAGTCAAGTCCTCAGTGTTTTCCATTGTGTCACCACCGCCATGGTCCCTGGCCCAGTGAGGTGGACTGCTTATAAACAATTACATTGTTTGAAAATATATTAATAATTCTGTCAGATGCATTAACATTGCCCATTGGTTTCTAACAAATTGACACCTTTTTAGCTGAAAGAAATCCTTATTAGTTTTCATTTTGATGGCTTTTCCTGGAATAACTATAAATTATGTTTATTTCACATAATTCCTCCTGTCAGTAGTTATAAATAACTAGTTCATATGGAAATTATGATTCTGGCCTGTATATGCGTGTACCTTAAACATAGCACTGCAGCGGCGAGGGGGTAATGAATTGCCCGAGTTTTCATTGATGGACCTTTCTAATTTAAAGAGTGACTAAAAATGTATTTGCCAACAGTCTTCCTATCTTGGTTTTTACCACTTTAAATACCAACAGCTCTATTGTATCAGTCTTTTTTATATAGCATTTTTCATACAGTGTATCTCAAAGCACTTTACAGGGCAATTAATTACCTGGAGGAGAGTGACGGGATGCAGGCAGCGATGACGGCCATTATGCAGTCAGCAACGTTCCCCACGCTGCACTCTGCATTTGCATCGCTGTCATTTAATTTGTGGTGGTATTAATGGGAAGAGAGAGGGGGAGCAGGGTGGGAGCAGTGCCAGCGCGGCCGCCGGCAACTCTCCCGTCTCCACTCCGCCATGACGGGCTGCGCGACCCGGCTCGCCGCCGAGGAGGGACCGTCCTGGCGTGGGACGAGGGCAGAGGAGGAGGGGGCTCGGCACCCCGGTCCCTGGTGAGGCAGGGAGGGTGCAGGCGGGCGCAGTTCCCACCCCGTCCCTGACTCCTCAGGGCAAAGCCCACCCAAAAGATGCTGCCTGTCAACAGGACTCGGATTCCCCCGTTGTTGGAGGAAATTCTGATGGTTCCCGTTTTGTTGTCAAAATCAGAACGAACCAAAACATTTTGAAACCTCCCTGTATAATGAAAACGGCTCCTTGGTTTTGCTAGAATGCTGAAGCTCTTCCATTTTCCTTTTGGAGTATAGCTTTTCCATTATTATTATAAGCATATAAAATATAAGTCTATTTTTTTATGGTAGTAGAGAACCCTCAACATCAAGATCTGCAATTTCAATGTAAATAGATTTGTTTTCAGTCTTAGTCAACTCATTGTTCAGTGACTTTCCTTCAGATATTTAAAAATAAAACAAAGAAAAAGAGTATTTGAACAACAAAAATCTTTTCAGGGATAGTGTGTAGCAACATTTAAGTATAGGCATAATATAGCTAGAAATTATGTTTTAAGAATAATTATTGACATTCTTAACCACCTTCCAAACAAGTCTTTCACTCTGAAAAAAGTCAATAACTTTGCATACTCACAAACATAAACTTGGTCAAAACGATTTCTGGTATGGAAAAAATGTACACTGAAATTTGTGCCTTCCCAATTCTTTCCAGTGCCCTTTCCTGCCACGGCAGCACCATTTAGCCCAGCTGCGTAAAATACACCCAATCAATATCAGCATCACTCAAATTTTAAAACATTGGAGGAGTTTCTTGAGATTTTTGTCCATATGTTTTCATTACAGTTGACTGGATAATTCATAACAAATTGTTTAGACAACACAATTCATCTGGTTTCTTCCCCCTCCCCACATCTCCTGTCTACAAGTAGGCAATGTGATCCTTCATTCTTTTTTTTTAACTCCAGGATTTCTCCAGAAAATAACTCTCTCTGAACCAAAAATGTTGTGGTCCTGACAATCAAGGCAAAGGATAACATACCTTTTATTAAGTAGCTGGCTAGTTGTTAAAAGTGAACTTGCTTCTGGGCACATACTGACCTGATGGAGAGACCATGTCCTCGAAGCTCGTCTGCTTTGTCAGCAGTACCGTCCGGTTTAAGACCTCTCCCTGAAGGCTTCACTTTTTAGGACTAAAAATGGCATTTTTGCAAAGATGTACACCTTTCAAAAGTTAATTTCAGTAAATATTTCATCATTCAAGCTTAAATTATGTTTTTTTGAGTAAAGAGAACTCAAAAAAATGCAATCAAAGGAAGCTTTTGGGTTGAAACCAAGAAACGTTTTGTACCCCATTTGTCCAGGAGCCTTTCATCCACCAGACCTTGCTGACTTCCCGAGGCTGGCTGTGATGAGATGCTGAGATCTTTCCAAGCAAAAATTGTCATAAAACCATCAACAACTGACCGGTGGAGGGCAAGTCTGGTGGTTGTTTGCTGACTGACTCCAGAAATGAGTTCATCACACGACAAGGCTTACGCTCTCGTAGCTGCAGAAGAGGCTAATTGCTCAGCAACAGGCCAGGAAAGCTAAAGCTGGGAGGAAGGGGAGACCCGTGCCATGCTGAAGGTCACCGGTGACCTGGCTTGCAGCGGCAATCAATCAGGGTGGTTGGGAGCTCTGCGGAGAGCCTGGCACCGCGGAGCCTCCAGCAACGGCTCAAATGGATGACTTAACGATAGCTGCTGGGATGGGCCTGCCGCAGCAGTTAATTAAGTAGCCAGAACGATGGGGGACATGGAGCTGCTGCTGAGGGGACAGAGGGTGAAGGAGAGGTGTCCAGCTTGCACCAGGCAGCCAGGGCACCCCGGCCATGCTTGGATGCCTGAGCGGAGGTCGGTGAGGCCGGGGGGATGCCCAGCAAAGCAAGTGCCCTGGAGCGGCTGCAGAGCCCTCGGGTTTGCCGAGCTCGTGCATTCAAATTGGCCGTTGACAACTGAGGTGTGTGGGCTCAGCATGCAGCAGCTATTCCACTGTCCTGATCTCTCTCAGAAGCACCAGCTGTTGTTTCATCTATCTTTGTGACCAGCAATCTGCTACCTGAATTGATAGATATCATCCTTCTAAAAATAGCAACAGCAGATTTCAACCTGTCCATGGTAAGAAACCGGTGCTGGTAATAAAAGTGTCCCACCTGCCTGCAGAGCGGGTGGCCGAGCCCCGGCACCCCCCAGCACAAACCCCACCGCTCCCACCGCGGGACAGCGCGGGCAGCAGCGACCACCCCATCACCCCCAGCTGTGAGAGGAGCCTTCGGGGTTCCCTCGTTTGCTTGGGGTTCATCTGAGCGCTCGGCAGAACCAAGGCTGCCAGGCTGCCGGTCTTCTGCCCTCCGTTTCCCTGGCGCTCCCCGGCCCCGCCGCTGCCGCTGCTGCCGGTGTGGCTGCAGCAAGCACCGGTGGAAACAGCTCCGGAGTTCGGAAAGCTGTCACTGTTCAGCTTGTGCAAATCAGGGGTTTGCACGGAAATCAAACAGCGATGGATCGGCTAACTCGGTTCCATCGATCCCCTTTGCACACGCAGTATTCCCTGTCATACACACCAGCCTTGCTTCTCGCAACCGTTTGAGCAGTGGGAAATGTGAGAGAGATGCTCCAAATACAAGCTTGGGGCAACCTTCACGTGCCTCTGGGGACCTGCCGGCCCGTGCCCAGGGCACATCACAAACTCCTCTCCCAAAGCCAACGGTTCGTTTAGCAGCTGGCAAAGCCCGGGTCAGACAGAAACTCAACCCCGCTCTCAACAGGCTGTGCGGCTGCGCCAGCCCGAGACGCGGCACGACGGCCCCGGCCGGTGCGCAGGGACCCTTCCCGGACTGCCAAACACCCTGTCCGCCTGAGCCACCCCCTGTGCCCCTGCAAGCACCCGTGCCCTCGGGACAAGCTCCCGTGAGGCGACATGCTCTCCCCGATCGACCCGCTCTCCCCGACCCGGCTCCTGCTCCGCATGGAGAACGCACGTAGAAATCTGCAGCGGGCGGAAAACAAAGGGATCCTGCACTTGGAGCCATATGGATCGCACATATATACAATACACAATAAACAACACATCTTTCAGTCTGGGTCTGTTTGAAACCTTCCGACATATGTTCTGCTAACAGTTTAACAAATTGATTGCTAATGTTATCCTGCTCTGAAATCTGGCATAATGTGCAGGAGGGGGAAAAAAACCAAAACAAAAGCATTCCTACCTCAACAGAAATTCACAAGAAAAGCTATTAGAAAAGGCTTCAGGATGCCTGACAGGAGAGAATTTCGTGCCAATTTGTGTGCTCGTTGGAAAAATCATTTATTAAAAAGAAGATATACCTTCATGTTAGTGAGATGAGGGTGTAAAACTGAGCTGGGTCTCCCACTGCTTCAGCTCTATAACTCAAGTTATATTCATCAGAGGCATATATTTAAATCATAGCTTACTTTGCTTTGTGTTCTGAAATTTATTAGCCTACTACTTAAATGTTTTATTCATTAGGCCATGTAAATAATGCATGGTTGTTTCCATGGCAATTTAACCCCTTGTCTCCGGGAAGCCCGCAGATTTCCCATCTCGTGTGCCTGCTTAATTGCCACGATCAGATTTGCCGTTTTCTCCGCGTTGAGGCCATGGCCATTTTTCTCCTTTTTGTGGCAAATTCATTAGGAGGAAACTTTTCCATTGACAAATAAGATGTGTTCAGGCATGAAGAGGGAGGGGACGGGACCGTTTGCCAGGTCATTTAACAGAGTTTGGGCATAGCTAATGTTTCCAGTTTCTGCTCTTTGCAGGGTTTCTGCTGCGCTGTTATTCTCGGTGCTGCGGCAGCAGCAGGTCCCAGCCTGACATGGGTCCTTCTCCCCCCCCCGGGTCCCTGGGACACCCTGGGGACCACGGTCCCGCAGGGAGGAGGCATCGCTCTGCTCCGAGCGCGCAGGGAGAGGCCAGTGCTGGCGGCGAGGCTCTTCGGCAGCGCCCAGAACCGGGCTTGCTGGGGGCCGGGGCTCTGGCCGAGGGGGCCGTCAGCCTGGGCCCCCTTGGGGGGTTTGTCCCCGGGCAAGGCCGGCGGCAGCGCTCAGACCCACAGGCTACAGCACGCAGGCCCTGGGTCTCTGGCCACACAGATACCTGTGATGGAGATGCTGGTAGCCGGCGGGAGAGTTCAGTGGCCACCACCAGCTCACCCCTCCTCCATTGTGTTCTGCCCATTAAATAGTCACGCTTTCTAATGCATGTTAAACAGTTGGTTAGGATGCAGCAGTCTAATTTATGTACTATTTAAAACTATTATGCACACACCACTCTGAGAATCAGGCTTGCAGTCCCACCTTATTCCCTCTCGTTTAGTAGCAGGTAACGCTCCCCAACACACATTTCTAAAAGAAACAAAAAAGACCCCTCAGATCCACTAAACAGGGAGGAAAGGCATAAACTGTCTTGTTTCTGTGTCTTTGGCTTTCATTACCCAGCTGTAACCTATCCTCTAAAACCTCTTACACTAAACAGGACATCCTCTTCGGTTTACAACAATAAAAACTCCCTGTGGTTGTCTCTGGAGTGGTGCACTTGCAGTTACACAGACCTCTTTACAGGCAGCAGTAACAGGCTGATTTAATTTACGCTAGCAATACACTTGGAACCCGTTCTTCCCCTTCCCTCCGCCTTTCCCCGGCCGGGCTGTCCCCAGGTTTGACCCAAGAAGCCTCTCCCGGGACCGGGGATGCTGCATCCCTACATCCACTGCATCCGCTGCATCCCCGCATCCCTGCTGCTCCCGCAGCGCTGCCGCACAGCTGGGCACCCGCCGCCGATCCACAGGCAGCGTCTCCAGTCCACCGGCCTGCACTGAAGAAATAGGTGTCATCTGCCCGGCGTCAGCCCGAGGAGCCCCCCGGGAGCAGCCTGCCTGGCTGCCCAGGTGTTCCTGCCGCCCAGCCTTTCTCCTGAGCCAGAACCTGCAGGTGACAAAGCAAAGAGATTTGTGAGCATTTCAGAAGCAGGAGTAGAATTTAAAATAATCTGCGTGTGTTTGGCTGTAGTCTGAAACCACTTAGGTGCAATTCAGTAAAGACAAGCACAGAGTAGTTCTACATGGAAAAGGAAGAATCAAACGCAAATGGAGAGTGTGGATTGCTGCTTGAGTCAGCAGAAGACAGGGAGGATCCAGGGTGTGCGATAACCACTGCATCTGTCAGCAATGTGATGCTCTGGTACAGATCCCGTGCTAGGGTGCAGGGATAAT
This sequence comes from Grus americana, assembly GCF_028858705.1. Lineage (NCBI taxonomy): Eukaryota > Metazoa > Chordata > Aves > Gruiformes > Gruidae > Grus > Grus americana. The sequence goes on from NC_072871.1 coordinate 7,808,857, forward strand.
ATAGCTCACGTTTCTAGCCTGAGAGGAAATGCAGCTTTACTCCTTACAGGGGAGGGCTCAGCTTTCCATTTTAGAGGGAAATAGAAAAGGGAAAAGAATCTAGAGGCAACAGAACACCAGCAGGTTTAGAAAATGCAATGCGCGACGGCGAACCAGTGGGACTGGAATCACTTAGTGTAGGGCAGAGAAGCTCTACCCATTTAAAGTCTGTGAGTACACAAAAGTTAGAGACAAAAAGGATAGTTGTCCTTTCTTCTTGTACAACAGGAAGGACAGAAATATTGTGCTGACATTGCAGGAAGGAAAATGCAGGTGCGATAAGCCCAAAACTTCCAACCCATAAGCAAGTTATACTCTAGAGCAGATAACAGGCGATGGACGGTCGCTGGAGGGTTCTACAGACTGGTTAGAGAAACATTCTGCAAGGAATCATCCAGGACTATGTGATCCTGCCTCGCTGCAGGGAGATGGGTTAGGTGATCTTTTGAGGTCAGTTCCAGTCCTACATGTGTATAATTCTTTGTATAAAAATGATAATGAACGCCCCCAACTCAGGAAGACAGCTAGTTAACGTCCTGCAAATGTGAAGGTGCATAAAACAGAGGCCTTTCAGCCCAGCAGCTCAACCAGGGCTTCTTCAGACAGTCTTTGTTCTGCAGGTCAGCGGCAGCAGACAAGCTCCGGTTACTTGTGCTGCTCAGCCAGAGGAACATCTGGAGGGAAGCCAGGATGCGATCTCCAATTTGATCATTTGTGTTGCTTGTTCCAGCACTGCCTGCCTGGTGACACAGCGGCACCTTCCTTCCCAGAAATCGGGGGCCCAGAATCACCCTTTGTGTTTCTGCCAAAATGCAATGTAAGCCCATAAAGCAAAGTTCCCCGGAGCATGGGATAATTACGGGCAGCTTTGACACGCACGTGTGAGCTACAGGCAGCGAATGGATTCAGTCCCATTATTTCGGATCTGATTAAGTTTATTTTTAAGATGTAACCATCCTGCAAGAATCTTTTCCGTATAAAATACAGCCAAGGAACCAGGTAGAGGTTAGGAGAGAGAAATCATTGAGCTCCACAGATCTGAATAGCTGAGATCAATCACCATGAGCCATGGAGATGAGATTTGGGACAACATCTCCGCACAGGCCTTCAGAGGCTTGTAGATCTGCCCAGCCGTGCTCTCGCCCGTGACGGATGGTAGGAGAGATCTGCTTTTCCTCAGAATTGACTTTGACTTAATTCACTCTCGGCATGGAAGGAGGAAAACAAAGGATGAACAATCAGATTTCCCATTTAGCACCTGGCTCTTCCATCGCTGAGCTCCTCCCGAGCACCGTGGCTCTGCTGCAGCCGTGCTGCCGCTGCGGCAGACGTAACCTCTGTGTTATCGGTGCCCGCAGCGAGGCTGCCCGCAGCCCCTGCCAGCTCCTGTGGGCAGGTGGGCAGGCGGGCAGGCGGGTGGGCAGGCGGGCAGGCAGGTGGGCAGGCGGGCAGGCAGGCGGGCAGGAGGGCAGGCAGGTGGGCCGACATGTGCCGCGGTGGTCGGAGGGCAGCGGCCACCGGACTGCGGGAGCTGCACCCAAAGCCCACCCAGCTGCGTGGGCGCGCTGAGCTGTGCCAGCCAGCCTTGACTCTGCTGGGTCCTGGCCTGGGGGCCTCACCTGTGCCCTGGGGCACCGCGGGGAAACCACGGGCCCTCTTCTCCAACTTCCCATGTGCTTTCTCTCTCGATAGTTTCAGGAAGGGTTCAAGCCTTGCAGCCCCTTGCAGAGCTCTAATCCTCCCGGTGCCCACTGTGGTTAGCAGGCTGGCTTCTCCCACGTCCCGGCACTTGCTTTCTTTCTGACGCAGTCTGCTCAGAAACTCATTTATCTCTGTCTCTGGTTCCCTCCAATTGCTGCTAATTTTTTGTTGCTCTTCCACGAGCTGCCTCCCACCATCAGCACCATCCCTCAGCACCTCGGTTCCCTCAGGGGAACAGCCCCAGGCGACCGCCTGTAGGTGCTCAGGGTGAGACCGCCTGTAGGTGCAGCACCAGCGTCAGCATCCCTTCGGAGGGAGCGGAGCAGCCAAACGTGGGGCTGTCACTTGTGCTGAGAGGGAGGCAAGCTGTGTGTCATCAGAAAGCCTACCGAATTCATTGATCTTCCTGAGAACATCAATCTCTCTTTCTAATACCGCAATCAGGTGTCTCACAGAACAATTTGCTGAGTGACAACACTCACAAAAACATGTTCTCTTCCCTCCCAGCTCCCCACAACCAGAAATACCCTCGGCAGCATTCTCTGGGTGCTCGGGGCTGGGGACCCTCCTTCTGCCTGATCTCAAAGCTGCTCCGGGTGCGAAGGTTTAATGCTGGGGGTGAGGCACTGGCCTCTGCTCTCTGTAGAATGGATCCTGAAAGGCAAAACCAGCAGCGAGGAGCCGTTGTGACAACAGCCGACACCACCTGCAAACAGCGTGAGGGTCCCGCTGCTGCTCGTGCAAGTGCTGAGCACGTCCACATGCACTGATGCTTGCACATGCTGGCCCACAGCCAGGCTTCCACGAAACATGGTAGGCTAAATACGACTCAGGAAAAGTGCCAACTGAGTTTATTATATTGCAACGTCTGCTCCTCCAGTCTGTCATTTACTTTCTTACCAGCTATTTTCTGTAGAAGTAAGCATGTATTAAGTTTGCAGGACATAACAAACCTCGTGACGCCGGGCTGCCGAGGCTGCTATTAGCCGGAGAACTCCATCAGCACACAGCGTAATTCATGTGATTCAAATGGATGTATTTTATTAACAAGGCCGTGCTGATTGCCTGTTAAGTAGCTTTATGTTAATAACCCACTGCAGATGCCCTTCTCAGGGAGCCATGTTGTACTTCCACATCTACTCCTCCAAGCTCGAGCACCCGAAGACACCATCTCCCCGCTGCCACGTCTGCCTTGGAAAGCCCCCAATGCTCCCCACGCCACCGTTGCATAGGGCTGAGCCTCTGTCACCCTCGGAGCTGTCAGGAAAATGCAGCCGTTTGTTTCCTGCACCGTAACGTGCCGGGCAGGAGCTGGGAGGAGGACAGAGGAGCAGGCGTGTTACTTGTCTGCTTTGGGGGCACCCCTCCTGAATTCCCTGCCCAAACCGTGTGACGGCAGCGCCCGTTTCTCCTGCACCTGTGGAGCCCGCAGCCGGAGCTCAGCGCTGGCGTCCTCGCACGAGCTGTGCTTGGTTCCCATCCTTCGCGGCAGGAGCCAAAACCCTCCCGTGGGATTTCATTGCTCCTGCCGGGGCAGAGCATCCGCTCTCCTGCTTCGTTAAGCCGTTCACACCCACAGCTCCCTTCAAATGCTGCTGACAGGTTCGCAATCCTCCTGCTTTGTGCTAAATCAGCCTCAGGGAGGACGTGCGAGGTGCTGTGTAGTTTTGTGTGCTGCTGGTCCATAGCGTTATCTTGGCGGAGCCTATCCAGTGCTTCCAAAGCGAAATGGAGACCACAGCTGCGGCTCCCGTGGAGCCCGGGCTTGCTCCGCTGTGTCGCCTCCGGCAGTGACCTGGGCAATGCTGCCCGTACCGCTGCCTGCAAGTCCTGGCTCCGGGGCCAGCACACGACGAGCGCTCATGTCTTCCTTCTGGCACTCACCAAAACCTTGGGCTGTACAAGCTCCGTTTTGTAATTAGAGATAACTAACTGGCATTGCCTCCTCCCACGCCGGCTGGGTTCCTCGTGCGACCCTGCCACAAGGCCTCAGCCACATTCCGCCATGGGAAAGATCTCAAAGCCGACGAGAGCCGCGGGGCCCTGTCTGCTCCGATGCCTGGCCAGGCTGAGGCCCTCTCCCGCCCACCGCAGAGCCGCCGGTGCCTCCGCCGCAGCCATGGTGCTGGGACGGTCCCAGCCCCACTGGTGTCCTGCGCTGGGGAGGGGGGAGGACAGAATTCCACCCCCTCCCGCGTACCCGAGGCAGGCAGTGGCAGGCTTTCCTCTCCAGCCGTGCACCCCGGGGAGCAACTTACCGCTGAACAATTCTTAGAGGGTTTTGAAAAACAAGCAGCCGCATAAAGGGTTAACAGTTTATTATATTTTTTCTGAGTGATTTTATCACTGTCGTTAGAACATTCATTGAACTAAGTGAGAAATCCATCAAGACGTGACAGCAATGTGCAGACTAATGGCTGTTAGATGGTAATAATTTTTAATATGATTTTTATTTCACTTAATTTCATATGTGCTTGACAAAAGGTCCCGTGTCACTAGGGAGCTATGTGGAACTGGGAATACGCTGATGTGAAGGTCTATTAAACCAAGTGTTTGAAGTATTTTTAAGTCCCAACTTCAGAATTCCAGAGAAAACGCCAGCTTTTTAACCTTTTTTGGCAAGAAGTCAATGAGACAGCAGGAAAACACAGAGTGCCAGCTCCAAGGGGTGGATCATCCTTATGCGTACGCTGTGTATTTCTCAGCTCAAAATCATTTCTCCAGGGGTTCTCTTAAACGCCTGATGCAAAGGCCAGCTGACTGCTGTACCCTGGTAGCTCCTCTGGTCTGGACATCGGCACGAGTTTGTCCGTGTTTTGGGTCAGGAGGTGTGGGACAGGGCCAGCCCGATGGAGGAAGGTTCCCCAAAACCCTGGCAGGCAGCTCTGCCCAGGGGTCACCTCTGCCTCCTCCTGCTGCAGCAAGTTGTGAATATAAGGTTTGTAAAGAAGTTTGTGATCATCTGCTGACAGGCACCTCTGCAAATTAATAATTAATATTTCTGCCAATAAATCCTGTCACAGTCTCAAGGAACAGAACAAAGAGAGGCCACTACTGAAGCGCCGCAGTGTCGTCCTCCAGAACTGCACATCAGAGCTACTGCAGCTGAGAGCGAACCCCAACTTCACCCAGCCGTAAACCCGAGAGAGCGGAACCGCACGTCGTCTTCTGGCGCGTTTTGAAACTTCCCTCAGACACTTTCCAAGGGAACCTTATGAAGATGCAGAAAGCAACGTATCTTTATCGTGGCCTCCTCAAAGGCTAGGACTGTGAATAAACCCAGATTTCCAAAGAGGACATTCCCTTCACAAAGCATGTCATTGTCTAGTGAATATGGAGCCAGACTTTTTTTTCCGGCACTTAGTGCTGCCACCTGGTAAAGTCAGAATGTCCTTGGACACAAACCCATGGCCTCACCTCCACACCGGCCACCACCAAGGAAAGGTGTGAGCAGGAGTTTTGTAAGGCACGCCACACCAGTCAAACTTCTCGTACCTGCAGCTTGGCAGCTTGCTGTGGTGTCCTCCAAAGGAAACATCAGAGGAGACTCCAGCACGAGGGGAAAGAGCAGAATCAAGGGCTGTTGGGGCACGGATGGTGCCAGTGCCAGAAACAAAAAGTCAAACACTTTATTTCTAAAATAAATATTAAAAAAATATTGGATTAGTCAAGGACTAAATCCCCACTCTGAGGAGCTGAGCACTGAATCCCCGAAGGGTTTTCATTAATTCACTTTTGTACTAACACCACTTCCAAGGATGAACTCTCCCTTGGTCTCCCACAGACGCCTCTCCGTGCTGGCCGTGGGGGTCCCACAGGAGCCCTGACCCCCCGTGGGAGCAGCTGATGTGTCAGATGGGGCATGCAGCAGGACCGGCCACAGGACTCGTGCACGTGGAGTCTGTCAGTGCCACCTGCGCGCCCTGGAAAGGGCAAGCCCAGTGTGTCAGAGCTCCGGAAGATCCCAATTCATCTGTTTTCCTAAACACAATATTGCTTTGGTTGCTGTGAATTTAGCAAATCCTCTCATCCATCATCTTAATCCTGGACACTAGGATTCAAAACGGGGAGCACAGACCCAGGAAGACTTTTCCCCACAGATCATGTTATAATTAATGCTGGAAGACCTGTGAGCACCTTACGCAATGGCAGAGCCTTTCGGTATTAATTGCAAGAACTCAAAAATATTGCTGTGCCTTTAAAACAGAGGGAGGGTGTATGTGTACGTGCGCACGCGTGCTTAAGTATATAATGTATAATATTTGTAGTAAGAGTCAAGTATGGAAGCTATACATTCCCCTGATAAATGGGAGGCTTAACAGAAAAGCCTGAGATAGATAGATTTTACACAATATGACACTGGTTTAAGGAAGCAATATCAACCATTGTTTAATGTAATAAAAAGCCAGAGGTGTAAGAAATGATGGTAATTCTATTGTAACTGAACTTGAAGATCCCTGTCAAATATGAGTGTGAATGTGGCAGTTATTTTAGGTATGTTTGTAATCTTTGCAGGCGTTTTGTCAAGGAGGCACTGTGATATTAGTAAGAGTGCACAAAGGCTCGGCAATGGTGTCATGCACAATTAATGTCCCCAGGTAGCAACTCCATTAGTCTTATGAAGTGAGCTCACAAATGGGAATACTAATGGGGACGCGCCTTGGGGCATTTGCTGAGCTTACTGCTAGTTTATTTCATACCCTTTATGCTCAACACAAAATTTACCTAGCCTGGATTTAAAATGTGTCTCATTACACAGGCAGCATCCCTTTACTTCAGTGCTTCCCTTTTAACATGCAAGATTTGCAATTCTAATCATATCAAAACCTGACTACTCTTGCTAAAAGGGAAAAAAAGGGATAAATAAATGGAAAAAATAATCTTACGATAAAGACTGTCTAGGGTTTTAATCTTCCCTGACAGGCTTTTTTCATATGTACGTACTGGTAGCACATGTGTTCCTGTTAGTGGCTGCAGGGACTCGGAGCCGCAGGCAGCGCAGCCGGAGGTGGCGGATTTGGGGCGCGGGACGGGGACCTCGCCTCCAGGTCGCGGGTGTGCGTCCCTGCCGAAGGAGGGGGCTGCGGCTGGGCTTCCGTGTCGCCCGAGCTCCGCGCTGCAGGAGCTGTGGATGGAAACGGCGGCTTCTGTGCTGGGGCCGCCTGGGAAGATGCTGCTCGTCAGCGGGGCCATTGTGGGCGGCTGGGGAGGGCGCGGGTGGTGCCAGGGGACAAGGTCACTGCCACCCTGACACACGTGGGCAAGCGGAGCCGTTGCTGTTACCCGTGCACGCGCTGTCATTTCTGCCTTGCTAGCTCCCTTCCTGAGAGCTTGCGAGGAGTGGTACCCAAACGGTTAAAATGCTGTCACTTCCTACCTGCAGAAATTGAACAACTAATTTATTTTAAAGCAAGTAAATCTTTTCAGCAAAGAAGCTTTACTGAAAATAATCTGGAGGGCCATCAGAAAGGTGAGAGCAGCACCTCGCCCCTCTCCGGTTCCCCTCCCTACCCCTCCTCCTTGGCCCGGTCCCAGGCAGGGAGCACCCCGGCTACCCCCGTCCCTCCGCACGCAGCCGTTCCTGGGGAGGGGGGTCCCGTGGGGGTCTGCGTGCCCATTCACACAGAAGGCCCCTGCCCACGGAGCTCCCAGCCGAAATCACATCCCACAGGAGGAACTGCTATCCTCGCTTTTGGAGAAGAAACTGAAATTGTGAGAAATAAAAAGCTTTTCCTAAAAAAGTCCAAAGAATTTGGGTTTAAGTCCTGCTCTGCCACACATCTGTGTGCTCACCCAGTCCTTCCCCAGGGTCCCTCTGCCCGCGGGGAAGGGAAGCATCCTGCCCCCCGCCCAGGGGCTCAGCAGCCTCCCAGCCCGCAGCACCCTCCCGGGAAGGGGCATCTCCTACCCTGGCAGAAAAACTGCCACATCACCAAAGTCACCGGCTGAATGCCGCAAACCTTGTGGAACAATAGACCCCGGCAGAGTTGGGATATCGAGTAAATTGCGACAGCTTGCAAACCTGTGCACCCAAAGAGTCACAATTTGGAAGGCCGGGTTCTGCGGCCACCACCCGCTCGCCTGGGAAAACAGGCTCTGTTCCCAATACCCAATACCCCCCGATCAATAACGCGAGCGGAGCCAGCTGCAGCAGTGCCCCGTGGCTGCGCAGCCTCCCCGGAGCATCCGCCGTCGGGATGGTGCAGCCTGTGGCTGGGCTGGAGGAGCAGCGCCTATCGCAGCTCTCCCAGCACCAAAATGCCAGATGAGCCCCGAACAGATTTATTTCCAAATCCTGACTCAATCACAGTATTGGATTTGTAATCACAGGCTCCAATTTTAGTGGAATAAATATACTAACAAAACTAATAGTTTGTTAGCTGCAAGGTAGGGACAATCAAAGTGTCTGAAGTGAAATACATAGCTCCTCAGGAGAAACCCCTACATGATAAAGACATTTAGAGTTTTATTTTTTTAAATAAATATATAGCGCGGTGTCAAGCTGCTTCCAGCGCGTGCCGCTCGCTTGTGGTGCGTGTGTGCGTGCACCCAGTGGGGAGGGAGGGTTCGGAAAGTTCAGCGGCGTGTAACTGTCTCCAGCCACTGCACGAGCTGCATCGGGAGAGGACATAAACCAAAATGACTCCTCAGGAACCCAGAGGAGAAGCAGGAACTGTTTGGTGGAGAATTATAGCTATGGGTGAAATTAGATGTACTCAGAGCCCCAAGGCTGAGAGAAATAAAAAGCATTTTAAATGGAGTGTAGAATTCATATTCCTCAGTCACTTCCAATAAATAAATCCTTGACAATTTTTTCTGTAAACAGCGGTTACACTTTGCTCTATTGTCTCCATGTTGCATATTCCAGACAGGAATGCGGGCTCTCCGCCCCAGCCAGGACGCGCTGTGCCACGCAGCATCGCCGGCGGCTGCACGGCCACCCCGGGGCGGTGGGTTTGGCCGAGCGCTGCCCTGCAGGCAAAGCAGGCAGCACCAGCAGCACCCTGCCCTCCCCAAGCATCGAGCATCGGCAGGGCTGCGCCTCTGAGCACAAACGAACCCTCTGGTTCCATCACCGGCACAGCACCGTCACCGGGTGAGACCCCTCCGCGCTCCTCGGGACCTCTGCGGTCCCCAGGTCCCTGGGATCCTGCGGGGCTTCCCCGTGGCAGGAGCACCCCAGCTGGTTACGAGGCAGCACGCCCCGCAAGGCCCCTCTCTCTGGCTGTTCAAATTTCCATTTCATGAACAAATGAAGCATTTTATACTTTAAGACTTCCCCACGACGGCAGTCATCCCATTTCACCTGTCTGGGACAAGGAGATGAAGGAGGGAGAACGAGATCATCGGGCTACTGGCTCTGAGCACGCAGGAGGACACTTCCACTCACTTACCTTGCATCTTTTATCGAGAAGAATAACTCTTAGGGCAGTAATAACAGGTCTTTTCCTCTGTGGGGCTGTCGAAACAGGCGACAAGCTGGGCACACCGGTACACCAGACACGGAGTGCCCAGATGTGGCTTTAGCTGCCACCGAGCCCCCCGTGCCCGCCACGTCAGTGCAATTTGGGGATGCTGCCAGAGCGTGCGTGCAGCCCATCACGCTCCTTGGGCAGAAGCTGCTGGTGTGGTGTCTGTGCAAGGGGCTGTGACGCTCGGTGGGGTAACACGACGTGAAGAGCTGCCATTGCCCCAGCAGTCTGTCTACAGGAGATCCTGCAAGGATGTGGTGGGCTCCATCCCACCCCGGCACTCGGCAGCTTGGGCGGCCCCCAGGTGAAAACCTCCTGAGCCTCTCCGGAGGGCACTTCAGCAGAGAGAGCCCGTGAGCGAGAAGCTGCAGTGCAGGATCACTCAGGGAAATGCCGTGTCCTTGGGTCAATTGCAGGGAATTATGTCTTCAGACCCCGGTATCCGTCGACCAACAAGCCCCCCGAGAGCCATTGCGCGAGCAGCCGGGCTGGGAGCTCAGGGCTGGGGGGATTCCTGTCGCTGCCACCGACATTCGCAGGGTTATGGAGGAGGCTGGAGCACCGCAGCTCCAAAAAAACCTGCAGCTGCTGGAAAAATGCATTAAATGCTTTTCTGCTGAAGGATGCAGCTTTGTCAAGCCTGAAGTACTTTGCAAGAAGTGGCAAATCCAGCCACACTGGTGACTTTTACAGCTGAGATGCATCACTCTAGGTTTTATTTTTGTCTGGAGCAATTAGGCATTATTTTGACCTGATTGAGAATAATTGATCTAAACAGTCCAGTAGTTGTCAACTTGGTTCAGAACTTCATTTTGCAGAGAACTTTGATATTCATTTTGACTTTGAAATGCTTGGTAGGCTTCACTTTCTTCTTGAGGGTTTGCCCTGAATCTCAGTGGGGAAAAGTCTCTTGTCCCTGGGGGACGACTCTGAGTGGAGCACTGAAGGTCGGGTATCCCTGATAATCTCGGTGATTATTTAGTAATTGCCGTTGTAACACCAGGACCAAGGGGTTGCAGCCGAGTTCATTGTACCAGAAACTGCACAAATGCACCAAATACAGGATCCTTTCCCCAAAAAGCCCTGCAGCCTGTTGAAGAAAGACTTTTTTGCACAGTTAATATTACGGGATCATTTCTGCTGCACTTCAGAGTGTAACTAATGCTACAGCACCACAACGCAGCCCCAGCAACAGGAATCTGAAGAGCAAACATGAATACAAGCAGTTCTGAAGGGATCTTGGAAAAACAGCAAAACTACCAGTGTGCTTTCCTTCCTTTTCAGAAAAGAGATTTTAAAATCCTCTAGCCATTTTAAAGGAAAATTAAAACTTCTGCAATATGTTTATTAGGCCATGACTAGCAAAAGAAGATGAAGAACTCGAGATGCTGAGACAATGGATTCAGCCCCATGCTCAGTCATTTATTTTTGGCTAATTAAAAGTGTAAGATTTTTCTCTTTATTATGTACTGTTTGCCAAGTTCATTATTTGCTCACCCATAAATCATCTTCACTAGCCCAAGGTAAATTCCCTCTCTGTTGTGAGGCTGCCGTTAGTTTGTGTCACAAACCCCACGTCCACGGAGCTGCTCCTTCTGCCGCGCCGGTGCCGTTGGAACTGCAGGACCCCCGAGACCTTGTTGATTCTGCAGGAATTAGAGAAAGAAGATGCAAAGCAGTGCTCTTTTCCTCGCTTTGGCCTGCATCTCCCCAGCCTGTCTGAGGTCAGCTTGATCTCTGTTAATTGCTCAGCACCCCTACCCAAGCTATTCGGGAATTTCCTGTTCTCTCCCAGCCCCACCGCCCGATTCCCTGCGCTGCTGGCCGTTTCACATTCAGCTGTGACAGGGTGTCCTGGCCTCCAACAAACCCGCTCGGTTGTAAGACCCCGGGGAAAAAAAGTACCAGAGGAAACCTGTGATGAAGCAGCAGAATTGTCTAAATCTTTCTCTGCAAATGACTCTCAGGAGCATCAGTAGAGCTTTGAATCTTTCAAAAGGGTTGGACAGCTGTCAGTCTGCAGAAATCCGTGTTCCTCTCTCCTCCTTTCGGGTCCTTTTTCCACAAAGGTGTTTACCATCACCCGGAATTCAAGGAGCAGGAGAGACACGAGGAGCTTTTGACTTCTGCTATGGAGTCACCATTTGGGAAACCCTAGGGAGCTCTGCACAAGGAATAGCAAAGAACATCTAGTTTGTCCATGTAGCACCATTCCTTGACACTGAAGCCTTCCTTTAGGCTGACATGGTGCCAACAAATTTACCAAACTTTTCGTAACTAGCAAGTTATTGAGTGTCACTTTAGTACAGTGTATGTGGAAAATGCATGGAAGGTGCCAAGAATGCTGCATAGTCTTTAACTATTACATTAAGCATCTGCTGCTGCCATTTATGGATCAGATAGCATTTTACTCTTGAGATATTTGATTTTATTACCTTCTAGGGAGAGAGCCAAACAAGTGTTCTTATTGATTTGCACATTAAATATATTAGTAATAAAACAACATCTCTGTAAACCAATTGTAAAATCAATATTAATTGGTACCAAAATATCACAAGTAGTTGAATTACAATTAAAGAGGGTAGCTTCAAAGTCTCCCTACCAATCCAGAGGTGATGCACACCAAATGAGAGAGGGGCACCAAATCCGAGCAGAACAACAGTGTTCAGAGCAATTAACAGCTGTTCCAAGTAAAATATGAAGAGATACTCAGATTCGTTTGAGGAGAGCAAGGGTCATTGAGATTCTGTTCATGGATAGCAGTTCACTTTGTCTGCATGGGCACATGTTCAGCTGATTAAATCTTGTGGGAACAGATCCAAACCTTGCTTATGTCATTGTCTACAGGACAGCTCTTGGGTCCGCGGCATCACTTTGGGCAGAGCTGTGGATCTGTGGATCTGACCCACTGCTCAGAGGGTCCTACAGCCCAGAACGGAGCTTAGAGAACAGGAGCGGTGGGACCAAAGAGCTGCTCAGAGAGAGCGGAGCCCGAGGAACGTTCTCAGCACCTGACCGTGACGCTCTCTCGCCCGGGTGAATCCAGTCTGGGCATCTCCCAGGCCAGCAGCACGTGGAGCCGGTGCCGGCGAGCACCCAGCTGAGACGTGCACGAGAGGTTTGGGCTCCAGCTGGGCTGCAAGCGCCGATGATGGGCAGTGTCCTGCTTGTGGGAGAGGGCGAAGGAACCCCTCCCCTGAATGTTAGATGCATTTATAACTAGGATGCAACGATCAAAGTTCCTCTGCTGTGCAACAAACACACGCTTGATGCCCACTATTTAATGCGCAGGTAAGAATAAGGCTCACAGCAACAGATGTTGCTCGGTTCCTCATAAACGGCTCGGCTCACAGTCAGGGGTCTTCTCCTCCTCTGGATTTACATGCACATCGTGGTACAGGAGGTACTTGTAATTCAAGGATAAAATTTGGAAGTCTGCACTGGTCCTGATAGTTCTTATTAAAACCAAATCACTTTCCCCCTTGCAACATCTGACATTAGCCAGGCTGCTAATGTAGCTCACCTTCTTCCCAGAGTTTATTTGCTTTTCATTATAAATGCCAGTTCTCAGGAAAAAAGAATATGGAAATAAAGAGGTATGTCTGTCTGCCTCTCCCCAAAGTGGTAATTTCTGAGCGCTTTCTCTTCTTGATGCTCGCGCTCCAGCCCAAGCTGCATACGAAGTTGCTGCGTGTGCTGGTAGGGGTTCACGCACCGGGACCTGCACGGACCCAGGTCTTCAGGGGGTGTAAATCAGCCTGGCTGGAGTTCCCCTGGCTGCCACCGGTTGGGGATCTACTCTGTGCTTGCTACGGGAGCAGGAAAATCCTGTCTTAAACAAAGACACGGTTTTTGGCACCCATACGGCACGGCCGGCTCTCATCAGTGGGCACTCTGTCTTGTTTGACGGGCGAAATTCCTGCATGAACACCACCACCCACCAAGCGTGACAGCACCCACGGGCGGCTTAACCCGCTCCCCCGGGAGCACGCCCCTCCTGCGGCTCCGTGGCTGATACACCCTCGCAGAGGAGGTACAAACGCATCTCCTCTGGCTTTCACTCCCTACTTCGGAGACTCCTGGGACAGCCATGGGTCCGTCCCCACGGGGTGGGTCACGGCTCCCCTCCCCTGCCCACGGAGACCCTCCGGGACGGATCTACCCGAAACAGCGAAGGCGGACTGGTGACCTGAGCCTCCCCTCCAGCGCCGGGGACGGGCACTGCTCTCATCGAGAGAGAGAAATACTGTGCCAGGTCCGGGCCTGAAATTTCTGAATATTAATTACCTGAACAAACTGTCAGCAAACAAGTTAGAGTCCGAAAACTCTTCTCAGAAATGATATGGTGAATAATCATAAATAATTAATGACATTGAAAAATGTTCATGAAAAATTCTTCAAAAATACATTATTTATTACAATTATTCATCAA
>NC_072871.1:7827500-7907500 GCF_028858705.1 Grus americana
GGAGGCATCGCCCGGCACCGCAGCCCTCCAACCGCCCCACGTCAAAGGCGCCTTCCCGAGCATCCCGCCACCTCTCCCTGCAGCGCCCTCGGTGCTGGCCCGTCCCCCGCCGCCTCGCCACCCGAGGACCAGGTTTGGACCGGGGCTGCCCGGCGTCCTCCACCCAAGTAGCACATCGCCTGCACAACCTTTAGCAGCTCTTTGCTAGGAATCACTTTCTAATGAGCACAACAAAGTGATAACAATTAATGAGGAAGCAAAGCATTTATTTCTGAGCCCTAATTAACATTATCCCAAGCATTCTCTCAATGCTCTTTTGATGTCATAAAGCATGCTGGAACTATAAATGAGCTGTTCTCCCATTAACACTGCCATGCCCCCATCCCCTCCCTCTGTTACCCAGACATTAACCAAACCACTACATTCACGGGAAGTTAAAGGCCGCATCTTTATTCACAACAAAACAAGATAAACAATCTGCAGGTGGATTTTGCTGTAATGTCCCAGCATGGAAAAGGATTAAAATATTGATGCCGCAGCACTCGGACAGGGCACGTGGCGCGGACACACTCAGGGGCTCCTGCGCCAGGCGGTGGGGTTATCCAGCCTCTACACGCTTGCATGCAGAAGTGGGTCTCCACCATTTAAAGTTCACTTGAACCCTATTTTTGAATGAAGAATAATTCTAGCCTCTTCCCAAGCCAAACCATCCCTGGGAGGAGGTGAAGCTGCAGGTCTCCTTCCCTAACTCAGAAGTCTGAACCCCACCGGTTCATGCCACATGGAAATGCCCCTTCGTGGCCAGCACAGTCACCTCCTCCGACACAGCCGTTGTTCCCGCTCCTGGCTGCTCTCTGCCTGCTCTGCACGGCAAGCCAGCCCTGGTCGGGGCACACACCACAGTGCAGCCGGTCCTGGGGCTGAACAAATCTCCGGCGTGATGCCTTTCCTCCCCCTCCCGCAGAGTGCTGTACGATATGTCCTACAGACTACGAAAGACTCTCCCGCAGTTACCTCTGGGATGCAAGCAGGATGCCAACAGCTTCCCGGGTCCTTTGTTTTGAGGCTTTTGTTACGCTGGCACCAGGACAACACCAGGCTCTGAGGACGAGCCCTGCAGCCTGGGTGCAGGAAGGGATGAAGTCCCGTGTCATACAGCAAAGTGCCTCGGCAGCACCCGAGTTAATGCCCCCACTTTTCATGGGTCTGCAGTGGTGAAACTGCACGTTCCTCTCGGAATATGACGTGGAAATGCAGTTTCCTGCCTTACCTAATTCAAATCCATATCTGTTCCAGCACAACTTGCATTCGCCCTGCAAAAAGAAAACCTGCAGGTACATGCCAGGCTGTTACACGGAGATCAAGTCACTGCCAAGACCGATTGTGTTCAAATACAGTATCTCCCAAGTATTTATCTGTTTTGTGTGACTTATCAGGTGCCAGTGAAACCTCTGTTCTTGACGGGGTAATGCAGGCTTGAAGGCAAAAGAAACCCTCTGGCTTATACCACATCCGTTACTAATCCACCGAGACGCATCACATCAATAATAACGCTGGAGAGGAAAGGAGCTGTCTGGGCAGCCCTTCCTCTGCACACACGCGCCCAAGCTGCTGAGCCCCAGGTACCCTCCGAGCAGGAACTGGTGGGTGAAACTCCGGTCTGGGTGGGAAGAGGTCTGTCCTGTACGACACGGGAGCCTGTGCTCAGGAGAAGGAAGCCGATGGGCAGGGAAGACAATCCGTTTGGACCCCCAGCTGCTTTCACAAACCAACCCCTAACTGTGCTCTGACACGAGAGCTGCCGCTTCGTTCCCCCGGTGCACCTGAGCGAGGAGCCACGCTGCAGCAGCAAAGTGCCTCTTCCTCATTAATTGGCTCAAGACTGGCGTAATATCAGCACTTTAATGTGCCTTTCCCAGGAGCGAGATGTGGGACGAGCCGTACCTGCTGCTGTGCAAACCGGCATCATCAGCCGGACTGTGAGCATCAGGCAGCTGCGCGGTCCGGGGCTCAGTGCCGTGCTGGCTGGGGGACAACCCAAGGCGCCCCGGTCCACACCAGCATCCCCCAGCCACTGCCCGCAACCCTCCCTTCTCATGCCGACACCCCGGGGAACCCTGCACGCTGCTGGCACCCCTAAAACCTAACCACCTGTGGCACAGAGGGCTCCAGCACTCAGCAATTTAGGAAAATGTTTTAATTTCGCAGGGCTTGAGCGGGGAGGAGAAAATTGGTGATAACGCCTATGCAAGGAGAGCTCAGCTGAGCATGCGAGAGGAGCTGCCCCGTGTCCCCGGACACCTGGAAAGCAGGGGACGCCTGAGAGCTCCCCGTGCAAACACCCTGCCCAAAGCGTTTATCATTAACTCCCATTTAAAAGAAGGAAGCTGTGCAAACCATTAGGAAGATAATTGGTCTCTCCTCTGTATTTCAATAAAAGCAAGGGACAAAATACCATGTATGTGAAATAACTACTTTAGGATAACAGCACCCGTCACCTTGACAACTCGGTCAGAGGTCTCGGCGCGGCGGTGCCTGCTCAGTGAGGTGTGAGAAATAGAGGACGCCGGGGACAGGGGGAAGATACTTGTCTGACCAGCGGAGATGTGAGGACCACAACAGGCTGTTAGCTACAGGATTTCTAAACAGAAAGCAGCTTTCATGAGGAAATGTTGGAAAAATAACCCCTGCAGAGCCGGAGGAGCAGTGGTGTGAGCAGTCCCAGCTGAGCTCCCCGGTGCAGGTGCTGGCTCGGCCGTGACATGCGGTCATGGGAGACCCCCGAGCCTCTGCCGGCAGAGGAACAGGGTGCCAAACGGCACAGGGTGCCAGCATCTGAGATGGGGGTTCAGCCCCTCCTGGGGCTGTGGGTTCCCCTCTGCTCCTGCCCAAATCCCCGCCGGGGCTCAGCCAGGGCCGGTGGGCATGGGGCGTGGGGCGAGGGGGTGTCACGGGCGCCTGTGCGGGGTGTGCACATCGCAGGGACACAGCTCCGCCAAACACGCTCCAAAACACACCAACAGGTAAAACAACATAATATTGCAAACAAAAGGTGACAACGTAACATACTAATATGAACAGACATGAAATCAATGGGAATTTCTATTTAGGTAGGAAATCAATAGGAATTTCAAGGTAGGAAAAAAGGAAATTACTTACCTTTAATTTGAGCTCTCTTCAAGTCTGGTTCTCCATAGATCGGCAACGGGGGCTGCCAGGGCTCACGCGGGGCTGGGGCAGCAGGAATGCTGCGTGGGCCGGTGGCGGCCGCCCCTCCCCGGCTGTGCCAGAGCCGTACACTGCCCCACCGAGGTCCCAGCCCTGCCCCATGCTGGTGGAGATGGGCCCATGGCCCGAGCTGTCCCGCCGGTCCTCGGCACAACAGGGCTTCACCGGGGTCAGGCAAAGCCAAGGCAGGAGGCGGTGGAGGGGACGGGGGGGTTGCACAGACACCTCGGGTGCTGCAGGGTTGCAAAGGGAGCGTGTACAGCCACGCGGGCAAGGCGCCCGAGATCGTGCAGTGGCAGTTCTGAGCTTCAGTTTCTAGTGTCCTGATCCAGCAAGGACGACACTTCAATGGCAGTGCTTGCAAAACAGGCCGCTCTTGGGAAGAAAAAGTCAGTGCAAGGCGACTGGGATATGGTGGTTCAGCCCTTATCCTGCAAGACAATCATGCAAATGGGCTCACTGGTCCATGCAGAGCCCTTCTGATTTCCACGTGCCTTGGCTGAGGCTCTGAGCTCTGGCTGTGTGATGCTCTCAGAAAGATGAGGGCCTCACTTTGAGACCCTTTGAATTGGAAGATGTTATGAAAGTGAGAGATTATTATTATTTTGTTAAAAGGAGAGCTAGCTGCATCTCAAACTCTGCCCCTTCGAGTGACTGAAAATGAAAAGACTTCTAGAAGTTAAGTATTAGTATTCCGCAGAGGATCTCGAAATCACCTCCTGATGTGGTTGAAGGTGGAAACAATTTTAAGCCATTGTTTCCAGATATATTTGCATGCAGCAGCAAAGCCCGATGTACCAGCATTTTGCATTTCACTCATTCATGAGTGCTAAAATGGTCTGCTGCATTTTAATTTAAACATAATAGGAGCGAAGTACGAGCTTTGGTAAAAAGTGGGCGAGATCGCCTTCGCCAAGCGAATCCAGAGCCTAAAGTGCAGATGTATCTCTGGCTCTGGAAACAGAAGGCAGCATGCCGGAGCTCCCTGACTCTGTGGGTTTGGCTGCCATAAGCTCTTTCATGGCGTCCAAAGGTGCGTTTCTTTTCCACCCAGTTTGTATCAGCCTCCCCGCAGCCGAGTGATGCCTCCCTTGGCAGCCCACCCCACCAAAATCAGAGCAGAATAAGGGCAAAGTCCATCTGGCCCTGGATATTATCCCCGGGTTGTGTTTCCGCTTTTCTGCAGTCACGGGCTGCTTGAAACACACGTTAACCCCAGGTATAATGGTGTTGATTGGTATAATCAACAAGGAGAGATATTTTCAACAGAATATGAACAAAAAAATGAAAAATAACCACGTACAAAGGATTTTCTTGGCAGTTCTCTTGGTCCTTTTGCCAAAGGTCCATATGATGCTCTTTCCCACCATGGAGGTGTTAGAGACCTCCTGAGGGGATGGTATCTGGCAAAGTGCTTTTTAAAAAAAAGCAGTAGTCAAGTGCAGGTTTGCAGTGCAGCCTGGCAGTTGTCCCAGCTTGGACCTCTGTTAGACTGAAAACCAACAACAAATCAGCTCCACTTGCCGAGGACACTAAATTGAGGTGAGCGCCGAATGAGCTAGCAACAGCAACAACAAAAATCCAAAGGATTTTATCATCTTTGTAGCAGAAGGGACATATGGTAAATAAAATTTAATGCTGCCAAATGGGGAGAGATGCACAATGACCTAAGAACCATAAAGCAAAGAGCAGCATGAATGGAAGTGAACTGGTGCAAGAGGGAGGATACTGAAGATAAGGGAACAACTGGAATCATTACAAAAGCATCAAATGCATCCATGGATATTTACTGTGGTTGCAAAATAGCCACAGCCCTGGCAGAGCCGCCTGCATTGCTGGTCCAGTGCCACGTGGAGAGTCGCTCCTGCAGGCACTTATTGTTCCTGTCCCTTTGTCTCCTGTATGGATCTCGAGAGCTCCCTTCATTCCTGACTCCCCTCCCCTGGGACTGGAAGAGCAGATCTGACATGTCATCTCCTCCGTTACAACAGGTTGGAGCTGAACGGCAGAGAGTCCCCTGTACGGAGGGTAGGACTTTCCCTGGATTTCATTGCCTGGTTTTAGCCTGACTTGCCAGCCCTCTCTTCTGGCTCCTTCGCTCGACCCAGTCGTTAATCCCCTCGCTCTTCTGGGGCAGCAGGGCCATGTCCTGAGCCTAAACGGTGCTGGGGTTCAGAGACAGGCCCAGGCTTATGGACTTCTTTCACCTTTAATAAATAACACCTTTTTTTTTCCCACCACTGCAGCCACCTTCACATTTCCCTGCAACACCATGCTTGTGCCTAATTAAGCTCTATTAATACTAATGAACAGGCTCACCATAGCCCATCACTTTAGTTCTTAATCTAATGCCATGTTGTGACACTTGTTCAATGATGATTTCAGCCCATGAATCAAATCATTGTGGTTCAGCCCATACGCCCAGCTCCCTTCTCACGCGGGACCAGAGAGAAATCTAGTCTGGAAAATAGTAAGACTGGTTAAGGAGCTCTTAATTCAATAAAAAGTCAGACGTGAGGCCCTGTTGTCCCAGCGCCAGGCAGCAGCCGTGGTCGGGGCAGGGGCAGTGGTCCTGCGGCTCTGCTCCAGGCTGAGCGCCCGGGCTGGAGGTTGGCATGGGGACATGCAGCCCGGAGGGCTGGGGGAGCACGGGAAAGGGAAAGGGGCACCCAAAAGGAGCAAAGACTGGCACCATGCGGGGAGGTATTGTTAATGAGGAAGCCCCAACAGTGCCTTCTTGCTTTTTTTTTTAACTTCCACATCCCAGAGACGAACCTCATCCATTTATTCTGGGAGGAGAAGTCACTCCTGCACTCTGAGTACTGGCTCCCGGGCTGAATATTTTGTGTAAGATTTGTAAACTGTGAATAATATTTCCCCTTCGATCCCAAAGGTTTCACGGAAACAAAAATGTCTTCTCTTCCTGATGTGTTCCCATTGCTTGTCACTTGGTTTGGTAGGGTGATGCATGATTTAATTCCCTCCATACCTGCAGACAATTTGCAAACTTTCTGTTTTCCTTGGGTACCGGTTTCCCCCGTTGCAATGGGCCATAAAGCATTGTGTCTGTGCTGGATGCCGGACCGTAACCTCCGTTTCTGTTCTTTCTTTGATGCTGCTGAATTATTCAGGTGGGAGACTCCACTGAACTCCAAGGGCTCAAATAAGAAACATAAAAGTTAGAAACTCCTAGGCTTTAAGAAGTACTGGAAGTGAAAAAATATTTCAGCCGGGTTGATTTATGTTTAAAATACCTAAAAATATTGCTGCACTGATCGATTTGAATTGTATTGTCATGCTGGTTGGCAGAAAGAGATGAGATTTTTCAATATGTTAAAGTATAAATGTTGTTAAAAACACAGTATTAGAAGATTAAGATTCTGACCCTTTACGTTCCAATGATCGTAAAAATAAGACTTCCAGCCCATTAAAGAACAGCTTGCCGAGGCATTACACTGAATCACTCCACCACGAGGATGTTATAACCCTGTTCTAGCTTATTCATAGGCATCTGCTTATGTGGCATCTACATCAAACTGTGAATGCAAATGTAAGTCTGAGGGCTTGGATGTGCTTTAATAAACCCTGCCAGGCTCCCCCTCCTCACCTCCCAGCTCCAGGAGAGAAAGCAGCTCCCGCAGCCGTAGGACATCTGCAGACACCGTGGCCACGCAGCTACGTCCCATCACAGCGCCCGTCCCAGACCTTCCCGTCACAGTTTGTTCTCTCTTTCTTCATTCGTCTTAAACTAACCTTGCTGTGTATCGGCTGCAGGGAGCGGTCAAAATCTGGACAACTCAATGGGGAAAGCCCCATTGATTAAAGTTAATTGGGCCTTACTTTTTAGAAGACCATAAGACAAGTAGCTGCTCTGCTGTGAACATGGAGCTGTGTCCCCTCATGCAGTCAGCACACACAGCGTGGGGACCGCTGGGTCACCTTGGGCACCGAGCCAGGGAAACGCTTATTGCCATCTCAATATTTAGCTCATCGGGCTGGGCTGTGCCTCCCGAGGGGCAGCTGCCGGCTGTGGAAGAGACACCCACCACCCCAAAGACCTTGCCAGTGCCCAGGACCTGCTTGTCCCCCCCCGCGGCACACGCTGCAGGCTACAGACGCAGGCTGGACCGGGGAGCCGGGCGCTGGGCTCATCTCACACCGGGGAGAGCGGGAGACGGGCAGCCTCTGATCCTTCCAGCAGCAGCAATTATTTAATCTAACGGGAAGGATCCAAGCACTGGAACTTTTCAGAGAGATTTAATGTTTTATGACAGACCAAAATTGTGCAATGAAAGAGCCTGATTTTGTGTGTGGGAAGTAACTTGGAGATAAAACTTGTGCTGGTGCCTGGGGAGGCTGAGGCAGATGAGGACCGGAGCCCTTCTCCCAGCCCGACCTTCCTCCCAGCCACCTTCCTCCGATGAGCCAGCACTTCTCACCCATCCCATCATCACCATCTCCAGGACACGGCCCTGGTACAGGCATCGCAGGGACGGCAGGACGGCTCTCCTGCCAGGCTGAACCCCCGGCGCCCTCGCTAAGGACATCACAGAAACATGCAGATTCCGGCTCTTATTTGAGGCAGGTTTGAAATAGCAGTGAAGGTTATTGAAAACATAACCAAAGCTCCTCCTTATTTCATTAAATACAAATGTGAGTGGGGTCATCAGTTTTTATAGGGGCTCGTAAAGCATCCCTCTTGTTCAAATAGGCTATCAAATCACCCAAGGCTTCTCTCCGTGAGGAGTGCAATAAAACCAGAGTTTCTTCTTTAAGAAACTCATCTCAACATCATAATAAAATAACCTTAAATAATACAGTATGGAACAGTTTTTCAATAACATAATTATAGGCTTCCATTTTTTTCCTGGCAGGTCATTTCTTGATATCTATTTTGGATGCCATACTGCAGAGGAAGGGGGTAGGGAGGAAAGCATGGGAGGATTTTGAAGCATGTCCTCAGGTCACAGCAGATCACCTTGCTTCTCCTTTGTGCAACGCAGGTACGGAGAGGCCCGGGAGAGCCGGGCTGGCTGCTGCCCGCTCCCTCTGCGGAGCCATAGCCCAGAGATGGGACAGCAGAAGCGAAGGTCAGCTCTGCGGGTACCAAGCTCCCTCAGGCTGCGGGCCACGTTCTGGGCACCAGCAGTCCCGTTGCACACCCTCCGCTGAGCAAGCTGGCTAGCTAGTGGTGGCCAAGATCTTAGATGACCTTGTGTCTGCGGAGGATGAAGGAGGAACATCCACTGATGGTGCAAACCCGGACGGGGCAGCAGGGGTTGGTATCGTCCAAAGCCTTTACAGTCGTCTTCATCCTCTCTTCTGGGCGATGCGAAGTCCGGGGTCTGCCCAGAGGACGCAGCGTTCGCCTTCCTCCACTGCGGGAAAGTGCAATTCCTGCAGGAGCGTGCACATTTTGCAGACAGATTAAAACATTTAGCGGTGTATCTGTTTTCTGCTTCCTTTTTTTTACGTAATTGGTGGCTGACCCGCCTGTGCCATGGTGTGTCATTAGTCCCCCGGGAAATGGATTGCTGGGCAGAGAGTGGGTGGGCTGGCCAAAGGGCAATGCAAATGGTGTTTATGTTTCAGACCTGTCACGTAAAGGGATTTTAACCCTGTACTTATTTACCTAAGCTGTAGCTCCCCTTTACTCGGAGTAACAGTCTGCTTTTTAATGTACAGGTGTCCGTGGGGTGTTACCGATTCCACTTGGGAATTTTAGCTTCAGTTTTAGGGAAGGTGTATAATCTTTTTGCATGCTTACATTTGAAGATTTATTCACAAACAATAATTACGACATGTTTGCAAAAGGCTCAAGTCTGAGCTACTTCAGGGCAACACACACACAACAAAATCAAACCAGGGCGATGTAATTTTAAAGCCATCTCCTCTATAAAAGTCACGTGCCTGAGCATACACACACACACACACACGCACTGTCCCAAACACTGTACATTCATGTAAAAAATCAATCCATGTACATCATCTGCACATGTTTGCAGATAATACAAAGTTGTGTTTAAAAAAAAGAAAGAAAGAAAAGCCTCAAGTGGCAGAGCAGTTAAGGAACTCCTAGGTGTTTTTAATAGCATTGATCAGACCAAATGAAAAAAGCCAGAGCAGTGGGAGACAGGAGCAGCCAGCAGATGCTGACATTCTATCACAGCAGACACATATTGACTAGCGGTCTGAACAAGTCACTCACTCATCAGCGGCCAGCCTGATTGAGTTGCCTGCAGCCAGTAAATGAGCCTTCCATCCACTGTGGGTCGAAATGAACTGCAATCTTTTCAGACCTCGTTGTTGGCCAAATGAGAGATTTAAAACCCCGGAGGACTCCAAATGAATTTACCAAGGAGCCACAGTGACTAACAAAGCTACAATACATCAGAGCGTGGGGCACTGGGTATTACACTTACTGCTCGGTGATCAGCACTGGGTATTACACTCGCTGCTCGGTGATCAGCCTGCACTGAGCAATGCAGAGGTAACCAGATTAACCAGTGCGAGGTGTGTAAACCTTTTATGGTTTCTTTAAGGATTTAAAGATTTTGATGAGAAAACACTACAAGTTTCCCAGGGGAAATTTGCTGTTATTGATTTAATGTTTGCTTGCATGCTACCTGTCAATTTTCCAAGAGCTTCAGCAACAAAATTCTTATTTGATATTTGACAGATCTCTTGCTAGTTTGCATGAGCAGAGCAGCGGTGAGCAGATAGCAGAAAGGAAAGAGCGGCAATACACCCTTTTAACCAAGACCTAATCTCAGGCTAAAACTAATTCCAGGGCCAACTACAAGCTCCAAACTCTTCAGAGGATGGCTAGGGATAAATCAGATTGGCTGGATTTGTCAGTCAAGTGAGGAAGTTTCAATCTCGTTTAGGGTCTGGTTTGCTTAAACATCGCCCATTCATGGAAATGCATGTTTGTGCGTGACACTGCACGTGGTCACAATGGAAGAGGGACTTCATTTAGTCTTCCTCCTGACTTAGACCCAGAGTAGGAAGCTGAGGTTTCTCAGGTCCATTCTGGTATCCTAGCAGCGTGTTTGGTGTACTGAAACCAGAAATGGGAGAGGAACACACCCCGCCATTGGGCTCAACCAAAGTCATCAGAGAACCTCCAGAGAGTCAAATGTTGAGCTTGACCTGAATCCAGTGCAAAGACCAGGGAGTGCATGAACCAAGAAATGAGTCCTCCCTCCCACGTTCCCTGCGGGGACGAGAAGGGGTTTCTCGGGGTTTCTCTGGTTTGAAGGACCCAGCGTGCCTGGTAGGAAGGCAGAGCACTCTTTTTCCAGTGCCTGCCTTCTGGAGATCGGTGCTGCTCCCCTGGGCAGTGATTATTCCATTGCTAACATTTTCACGATAACAAATTGTTTGCTAGCTGGGGAGACAAATGCAATGCTCCTTCCCTCTTTCAGCTCATTCCTCCCCCTGGTCAGGTGCTGACCTGCTGTCTCCCTTGCTCGAGGAAAGCACCGTGTGTAATGATTCAGGCCAAACTCCGCTCCCCGCTCTCCCTAGGTGCTCTCTCCCGGTCAGTGCACCCCCAGCACCACACAGTTCTGTTGTTGGGTTACTGCATTCCAGCTGAACGTAGTAAAATGGCTTGTCATCTTCATTTTTTTGCTATAGTGTCCTGGAGGAATATGCTCCGAAATGCCTTCAGCAAGAGCCTCTAATCTGGAAGAGTCATTTCTCCCTCTGCCTCTCACAGTACAGGAGCAATGCAGTGGTTGCTGGCTGGAAAATTAGCCCAGGGAACTCTCTCCTCTGTCTGTCTCTCACCTCATTAGACTAGTGAGAAAATGTAATTGTAAGTCTCTGAGGCTTTCTCCTCGCGGGCTGGTGGGGGATTGTGCTTCATGGGGGCTGGCGGAGTGCAAACCCTGGGCCCTGGCTGCTCGCACTACACCTGAGCTGAGCCTTCCCGCCGGAGCGACGCCTCGTGCCCCGCAGCGCCCGCGCAGTCTCCGTCCATGAGCAAAGTGCGGGTGGGCCCCCCTGCACCCCACCATGGCTGCCGCCCCCTCCCCAGAGCTGCTGTCCCCGTGGCACCTTCTGTCCTCGGGCAGGGACCTGCATCCCGGCGTAGGAGCTGGAGGTGCCTGCGGGGGTGGGCACAGCGGGGGCTGAAGGACCTTCTCCATCAGGACGTCAGTGATGGGAGGACAAACACTGGCTGGAGAAGCAGCAGGAAGAGGCACCTCCGGGGCGGCTGGCTGCCCCTTTGCGTGGAGCTGCCTTGGCCACGAGCCTGGCTGTGTTGCAGGCAGGGGCAGGCAGCCCGGCCACGTTGCAGGCAGGGGCAGGCAGCCCTGGCCACCTGGGTGGCTGCGCCTGCGTCTGCACAGGTCGCCAGCGGGCAGGGACCGCTGCCAGGCTGCGTGTCCGTGTGCAGTCCCTGCCCGGGGCTTCCCGGCTGGGCCGCGGCAGCGTGGGGACGGACAGGCTCCGCAGCCCGGGAGCCAGCCCTGTGCCTCTCCGGGAGGCAGAGAGGTGCCCGGGTGCAGGACAGAATGCAGAACTACCTATTGCTCGCGTTGGTCATCGCCGGCTCCTCCACGGTCAGACGCTCCTGGTGCTGCGATGCTCCTCCCAGCACGGACAGCGCAGGGGTCACAGGGAAATCCGAGTAACTCTGCAATACGGCCGTGTTCCTTAAATCTCAGTCTGCAGCACCAGCCCTCATCTCCTCTGATTGTCATGACTGTATGGTTTTTTTCTGGGCTATTCCACTCTAGATTAATTTCCCTGCATGCTTTACCAACCCTGTGATTGCTAATTGCAAGCACCGAACATTTGCTCGGAAGTAAAGCCACAACTCCAAATAACATGGAAAGTCTCTGCACGTGAAATCCAAAGTAAAGAGGGATGTTATTTACACCAGACTCTTGACATGCGTGCGCGTGTGTGTGTATTTGGCGAGGTTAACAAAGATTAATACACAGAGGCTGTTTTTGGCGTAGAATGGGAAATGCTGAGGCTGAGTCTACCAACGACTTCAGAAATAACATGTCTGCCTTGTATTTTAAGGCAGGAAGCAACGCCTCAGCTGAAATCACTTAAACAAAAAGATTGCAGTGAGGGGCATAATGCAAGAAAGTAATAAGGTTTAAAACAGGTCAGAGCCCTTTCCCTGCTCCACTGCTCCTGAGTGAGATGCATTATTTAATGGTCTTTGGTCACCGCTGATATACTGTTGATGAAATAGATGATTTTGTTCAAAAGAGCATTAGAGAAGAAATATACAATACTGCATTACATTCCGGCACAGTTCTCTCTCTGGTAAAAGCCGATAGATTGAAGGTTTTTCCTCTTGACAGGAAAGCAAAGCAGTTGAAATGAAAAGTCTTATGAAATGGCAAATACAAATGGTAATAATGCCACCATATTCAAAATTAAATCGTTGTAATTTTAGTTTCTGAGCATGGCAAAGTAATACAATATTCAGCACAGGCTTGGGGAGCAAAACCCTTTGGCAGTAACGACACTGCCTCATGAGCTAACCAAACAATCTTTTATAAAAATGTAGAGTCTGATGGGTCTCTCCATCAACCATAAGAGCTGTTGCGTTGTGGCTACCGCAGACATGGGGTGTACAGGCTGCACTACGGCGCTTAACCTAGAGATGTGTCTCCTAAAATAAAAAAGCACCTTAATTATCCAAATATGCTGAATTAGGGATCGGATCAATGCCAGTCTGCAGCCAAACCTCAGTGGCAGCGAGACAGAATAGCTGTCTCTCCCGTTCTGTTTTGCCTGTTTATTTCCAGGCACGGCTGCAAGGGTTTAGTACGGCGCTGGCCGCAAAGTTGCACTGCAGAGCATGCACCGTGGCAAACAGCACTGCTAATTAGCACGGAGTTGCAAGCGGGGCTGAAGTGGGGCTGATCCCGCCGAGTGTCCTGCTCGGTAAGGTTGCTGCACGAGAAGCCTCCCAGTCCCTGTAGCAAATGGACAAGTGTCTGCCGTTCCCACTCTTCTTGCCTCGCCAAGCCACTGCAAATAGCTCTCAGTATTGAATCTTTGTATTGCATCTGCACCATGTTTGAATAGCCTGCTGACCTTTCCAAGTAATGCCTCTTTTATAACCTTCATCTTCTGCTGGGGTTAACGCCATCCCTGTACTTACAGACCAAGAATTCAATGTGTAATGATAACATGGAGCCCAGCTTTCCAGCCATGCAATTATTCTCTCTGCGTCCCTGTTTACGCTGTGACTTTCATCACGGTTAAATGCTGCTATTTTCTTTTGCCAGGCCCTGGGAGAGACTTGAGTTTGCCCTCGACAGGTTCAAGTCTCTTCTGCCAACAGAAAGATATTACAATGCATATAAATAACGTGTCCGTCTTAACGCAGGCTTTTACTGGTTTGGACCTCGCCCCTCGTTCAAAGCGGCGTAGGCAGAGGGGTGCTGCAGCGACCGGCCCGGTGCTGGGCGGTGGGGTAAGCAGGGGTGCCGGTGCAGGGGGTGCGGAGCACCTCAGCCCCTCCTCTAACACGAGGTGGTTGTGGATCCTCACCGGCGGATCCAGCCGGGGTCTGCGGGGTGCGGGGTCCTGGCTCTTGGGGCGGGCAGCGGTGGGTACTGCAGAGCAGCGCATGAAACCCGCCAGCAGTGATAACCCGTCCACAGGGAAATTCTGGAATGGCCCTATGGGCAGAGGGGGCACCCTGAAACAGGACTGACCTCCTCCTCTCTGCCGCTGCGTCCCCAGACGGTGCATCGGTAAAACCAGTGGCAACACGACCATCGAACAGGGCTTTGGGCCAGCAGGGTCCGAGGTCTAATGACGGCAGCCGCCCTCGGACAGGTCCTGCCCGTGCCAGGCAGCCCAGCTCCGCAGGCAGACATGCAAGCCATCCATTACGCAGTAATGGGGGGAATGCAGCAAAAATGGCAGTGAGGGAAAGGAATACATCACTGGTAATTATCTCTAACCAGAAATCTCCTCCACTGCTCCAAGCCCCATCATTCCAGCCCTATTCTAATAAAGTGACACCTTTTTAATTATGGTAAGGACAAATCTGAAATTCCGGTAAGTAATTAGCATACATAATTTGCCATCTCTGACACAATGTGACTTTATCACAGGCTACCTCGGTGCAAGGAAGAAGTGCAAGGCTGCTGTATATCCTGTTTTAATTTTAGAGAAACCCAAACTGTCCATTTATTTTTATTACAATGTATTTCTCAAGTAGTTGAGTGGACAGCACTGAGAGTGCTCCGAGAGTGCAAATAAACAGCAGCAGCCTTGGAATGTTAAATTTAAGGGTTGTTTTCAAGAACAGGACACTTAATTTAACAATAAACTATGTTTTTATGTACCTCCGTGATACCCACTGTTACCGAGAGTACAAGCTAGCTGGGCCCATTTTTAGGTGCATGGGACCCACTGAGCCATTTAACCTGGTTTATTTTCAATGAAAAGGAAATGCCCATCAAACCGGAAAACACTTTCACGTTGCAATCAAATTATTTATTTGCCCTTCCAAAGGCTGCTTCCAGTTTTATTGTCTTTCTCGGTTCTCCCCTGCTATTTGCATGTGTGCTCCAAGGGTGGTGCTTGGTTGTGGTAATGGCCAGAATATTAAACCCTGTAAACCACGGCTATGAGAGATTTTTCTTAGAGAATCGTAATCTTTTGCTGCAGTCGACACACGATGTGGTAAGGTTCCTAGTTTCCCCGCGACTCCCAGGGCTAATATTCCTGCAGCTAATATATTTTTGAGAAATGTTTATTCTGGGCTAAATCATGAATATTTTAAATTTGAGCCCTGCTGTCCAGTTGTGATTAGTCAGATAAGCTGCATGGTTTTGTTGACAAGCGGGCAAATGCTCCTCACCTAAGTGCTTGTTTATGAACGCAAGCATTTGATATCTGATGCACTAAGACATGCAAAATAAACTGTTATTGGGGCACACTTCTGTCGGCGTCTGTACCTGGCCCAGCACAAATACCCACCTTCCTTTGGAAGCTGCAGCGACCGGCACAACAGCGGCTGTTCGGGAAGAGAGAAACAAAACCTATCCGAAGGATTAAGAGCATGAACAAAGCCGAGCTACTTCAGATTCTGAAATATCAGCTGCCTGGTGCTCTCATCAGAGACCAACGGCTTTATTCTGAAATGGAAACTGGAGACGGATGCCGCTGGGCAGCAGGGCGCAGGGGCGGGCAGCGTGCCCGTTGGCACACCGGTACCTCTGTGCTGCCGGGGGGTGCTGGGCAGGACCCTGCAAGGGTGCTGGTGCTGACGCGAGGTCCGCAAACCTGGCCAGGCTTCACACGGTTCGTGCCGTCTTCAGGCACGTCATGCAAAGTCGAACAAATAAATACGAGCGCCGTGTTGTACAGCAGATAGGAAAGGAGCTCTGCAAGTAAGATAATGGCAAGCAGAACGGACTCCTCGTTCAGCGGGGAGGTGTGCCCTGCAGTCCACCCACACACAGGCACGACCGCTGCCAATAATGCCGCGTTACTCCGCGACTGTGACTATCCATCAAGATCTAGCAAAAAGAGCCATTTTGGTCTGGCAACATCTGTTTGTGTTAGTTTGAAAGCCAGGATAAAACATTCCTCATAAATAATTAAGTCATCAGGGCACACTCACAACGAGAGTGAATTGTCCCGCGATGCAGCCCTGGAGGATGGGCTGCTCCGAGAGCGAGGGGTCCCTGGCCAGGGAGGGGACCCGGGCAGTGGTGGCACCGGCGGGGGGGTCCTGGGGGGTCCCGGGGAGCAGAGCCCAGCTCTGCCCTGGGACTGCTGGAGGGCTGTGCCCGCACCGGGCTCTCCCCCACCGTTACAAGGGCTTCGAGCGCAGCAACTTAAACAGCCCTTTAAGACTGGTTGGCATTTCTCATGAACAGGTCTTCATTCAGCCGACGAGTGCTTTGGGGGTGCGCCCTGTGCTCACACACACGTCAAAACTCTCAAAAGAGCCCGGAGAGCTGGAGGGGCCAAAGACCTGGTTTAAAATTTACCACTGGTTTGGAAAAGGGCAGGACACTTTTTAAAGTTTCTCTTTTGAAATATATTTTGGCGAAAATGATCAGAATTGAAATGTCAACTGTCTTAGATGCCAAATGACATCCAAAATGAAACATTTGCAGATTTTTTTCCCATCGGCAGTACAAAGGTAGGCTTTTGCCCCAAGATGAGACACGCTAAATGTTACCGTTTCCATGGGGGGGTTAGCTGTTCCTGCTCACAACCTCAGCAGACGCTCAGGGTGATGATACCTGAGCCGAGCAGCATCCTCGGTCTTCCTCGCCGATCCCGAGCATCCCTCACCCCTGCCCTCGCCTCACCGAAACCTCCTCCCGTGGCACGCTGGGGAGGTGCTGCACTGGTCCTCCCACGCTGCCCCCCCGCCGGCAGCACAGCCCTCCCGAGCCCACCACGGTCCTGCCACGCAGCGCGGGCTCCAGATTTGTCTTTTCTTGTCTGCATTAGCGCAAGGGAGAGGCATTAATAAGGCAGGGGAAGCAGGTTCAGTGGCAGCCCTCTCTCTGCTTGAGGAGGAGTGATTGCTGCGCAGATCGCTGGGAGGCAGGAGGATATAACCCTAATGTCTGCACCTCAGGACATGCCATTAAAAAGGCATCTGCACTGACACAGATCTGTTGTTTATCAATAACCTGACAAGCGTTTCCCCTGCAGCATGGAAACACCTACACGATACGGCGGATAACCGATGGGAGCGGTCCTTGCCGGTGCCCCGCCAGCCGCACGCCGGCGGTGCCCGGCCCTCGCGCAGGCAGCACAGGCAGAGCGGTGTGTCCCAGCTGCCCCTGCGCTCCGGGGAGCTGGCGGGGGGGCAGCAAGGGAGCGCAGCTGAAAAATGAACAGGGTGGGAGGGATGTAAAAACAGCCACTGTTTGATCTTGACTATTTGCAGTTCAGTGGTTCTTTTAGGGAATTTTCTGGCATTTTGTGTCAAAGAGAACTTTTACATGTATAAACTGACCTGAATCAAAAGTGAAAGGTGGTGAATTTATCAAAGCCAAACATTTTCAGACTGACAAAAGCATGATTTTCTGTCTGGTTTTGTCTTTTTCCCTCATCCATCCCCCAAATATATTTTTTTATTTGACCTGAAGTGTTTTTCCCAACTTTCTGGCACTTCCCACGGGACAGGCTGCCGTGGCAGATCCTGCTCGCCATCACACCTCCTCCCATCCTCGTTTCGTAATGCCTACGGTGCAGAAATCCTCAGAGTGAGAACAGCGGCTGCTTCAAAGAGTCTGAAACCATCACTGCATCGCTTCCCAGTTATCAGCTCCAACCTCCGCCTCAGTACGGCACAAAAATGCATAAAATTTCTCAGACCCACTTTGCGGGGGTTGTTACGTCCCCTCACTCCTACTGCCGGTGCCTCCTCCGCTCGTCCTCTGCATCCCGCCAGGGCCGGGGGGCTCGCACCGCCTTGCCTTCTGTCCGATACACAAATGAATCAGCACTGCCTTAGAATTTCAAATTACATGTAGCTTTAGTTAATTAAATGTAAAATCATTGGAATAAAATTATCCTTTCATTAGAAATTAACTCACTGCTTAAGACTTCAATAATTACTTTTTTCTTCCCAAACCACATACAAAATGGTCAGTTAAACAGTATGTAAAAAAAAAATAGTTTAATGACCGCATAGCAATCAAGATTACTATTATTTAAGCACAAGCTATTAACATGTGCAATGAGGTATTAGCTAATAAATTATCTTTATAAAATTAAATCGTAATTTTATCACAAATTTTACAGAGGTTATGTTTTTTAATGGCTGTATTTAGTTGTGGCACTGAGCATGCCGCTTTCCTTCATTACTTCATTAACACTTTGCATTTATACTCTTTCATATTATTATTTTAATTTAGGAACAGGTTTAATTGATTTATTTCTTGTCCCTGTGGGGAGCCACTTGGTCTCCGCCACTGCACAAGGGCCCGGCGCCCACCACCGCCCCGAGCCTGGGGACAGCCCGTGCCCTTGCTTTGCTTTCGTACAGAGGGGAGTGCCGGGACGCCGCGGGGAATTCGGCCCCCGCCTCGGCCCTCCCAAGCCGCGGGTCACCCAGCCTGTGCGTGCAGCACGGAGAGCCCGGGGATGGAGAATCCAGCCCCCCCGGATCTCCTGGTGCTGCAGAGGCTTGTCGGGGTGCCACAGGCCCCGGGAGCAGCTCGGAGCTGGGAGCACACGGACCCCGCGCCCACCGGTCCTCGGCTCGTACGTCCCCCCTGCGATGCTTCACGCGTATGTTTATGGGGGAAGGAGTCACCAGGAAAAGCTTCGTGCCTTCTGCCAGCGTCTGAGAGCTGAACCACACTTTGCAGCACACCTCTGCGTGCCGCTGCCGCGTCTTGCTCTCCCCACTGAGGGTGCGAGTGTGCGAGCATGCGTGTGCCGGCGTCGGGCGGCCCGGGGGGCGAAAAGGGCCGTGGCAGCGCAGGGCTCCCCGCCGTCCTGGGCTCCAGGCTCCGCTCCATGGCCAGAGCTGTCCCTCCGCTGCGGCGCGGCAGGGCTGGGCACGGAGCGGGGAGCGACGGCAGCCGCGGCACACACCAGTTATAAACTTCCTCCGCGAGTTCCCCGCAGACAGATATCCTTGAGACTCACCTCCATCTCCCGCTCAGGTCACAGGGAGATTTAGAGATGGGGAGCTGTAGTTAAGGTCCAGATCTGCTATCTGAACTTGAGTGATGGAGGACACATTCCCGGGACATGTTTATTGTCACCCGGCGGCCCGCAATCCCACTCTCGCGGAGCCACCTCCATTCCCCGTATAATTCATGGTCTGACTCCGTGGTGGAGTGACTGATAAGGCCTTCACGCCGGGCTTGCCGGCCACATGTCTCAAGGAGACTCCAGAGGAGCTTCGGCACAATATAAATGTGGCTCCGTGTCAGCCTCAAACCCCTGGAAAATTCCCTGTCTCGAGAGTGCAGCATTTTAAGTAATAAAACCATAGAGAGATTACAACAAAATGTGACAGGAATTTATAGCCCCCTGCATGAACCTTTTACCTTAAGATGGAACAAAGTTGAGGGAAAAAAATTGCATGGTTCACTTAGGTAACCTTTCCAACAAGCTCTCCTCAGCTCCTGGCCCCACATTCCTCTTTGCTGATTTAATAGCAGGAAAAAAACAGCCCTACTGCAAGCAAGGAGCTGGGGAAGCAGGCAGCGCGCCGCTTTTGTTGCTTTAACCCTCGCTGCTTCCTCCCTGCCTGCTGCACGAGGTTTCAGAGCCGAAGCAAGGTGCTGCCAGGCTCCTGCCAGAGCCTGAACTTGCGCTGGCGGCTGGTTTTCAAGCCCTGCTCCTCGCTGCGGCCGGGAGGCAGGCGGCAGGCTGTGAAATCAGCCCCGCGGGGAGGGGGTTCTTTTTCCTTTTATTTTATTTTATTTTCCCTTGAGAGATGCCAAAAATCCTATAGCATCTATAATTTCTAATGAAAATAAGGGCTAAGCAAGGGCTTGTGTGCGTACCCATACCCTAATGACACGGGCTGTGCCTCTAAGTGCTACGTCCCTTCGAACTGGGAGGTGTGTATTTTTATTGCCCGTGAAAGGGTCATGTAGCATAGCTAAGCAGATTCCTGGCTCTCCCTGATACTGGATTTACTGCCACTTTCAGCAATAAAGAGTGGAATTAATCCTGAGTTTACTAATCCAAAGAGTAAACAATATCCAGTGGAGACACTCAGGCAAGATAAATGCAAGGGAGTTAAAAGCAAACGGAGTGAAATCATTCTGCTCTAAGCTAAGGAGTCATTTGAGGAGCATGAAGCCTCCACATACGGTATTATCAAATTGTTAATAAATATTTCCAAAGTCTGTAATATTAGGAAGCTTTTCTTTCCAATTCATCACAACAGGAGATTTTATATATGAAGCATACTCAGTGCCGGGCAGAGATTTCATATCATACAATCTGTCAGTTAAGGCAGTATTAGTCAGAAGGACTGATCATAGCTGCTGATACCAGTTTAAGACTTAGGAGACTAATTTCCTGTTATTTATTTAAAGCACTTAACTTTTTAAAATTCTCTGATACGACCTATGGAAATAAATAAATTCTAAGAGTTTCTACTTAAATGTTCCAACTCTTTACAAATTATTTATACCGTATTTGCAAAAGCCAGGGGAGACGCAGCAACCCTCACAGAGCCTCCGC
This sequence comes from Grus americana, assembly GCF_028858705.1. Lineage (NCBI taxonomy): Eukaryota > Metazoa > Chordata > Aves > Gruiformes > Gruidae > Grus > Grus americana. The sequence continues at coordinate 7,847,910 of NC_072871.1, forward strand.
TCTCAGATCGGGCACCCCATCCTGAACAGCTTATGATCAGTTCTGCAACGTCCAGGCTGCACGTGCTGTATCATCGCTGGCTTATTAAGCAGTTTCAACTCTTCAGTCCCCACAAGGATCTGAATTACTTTAAATTCACTGTTGTCCATTACAGAATTCTGCGGAGGGCTGCCCGGCCCCTGCCCGCCGAGGGGAGGCTCCTGCAGCCGCTGCGGGCAGCAAACACTCGTGGAGGTGCCCAGCCCGTCCCTCCGTGCCCCGTCCAGCTGCACCTCCCTGCTCATCCCTCCCTTAACTCGGCGTCCCGTAGCTCTGCCAAACACCCCTTTCTGCCCAGAGGCTTGCCAGGCTGCTCAGGGAGCTCAGGCTGGCTGGGGTGGGGGTCGGAGGGGCCGCTTACAATTGCACGGAGGAGGGAACTGCAGAGTCGGGAACGTCGGACGCGGCCGTCTCCGTGCAGCACCGCTGGCCCCAGATCCAGCTGAGCATTGCTCCGTCCGAGGGCGTCTGGGTGCCGTGAGAGTACTCAGCCGTTCCCCAGAAACATCCTGTCCGTGCTGAAAAGCAGCAGCATGAGATATTGCGTATTCTCTCCTGTCGTTTTGTAAAACTTGGGGCCAAATCTCAGAGGGCAAATTAAAGTTAACTATGCCAAAGGGTGCATTTCTCTGTTGCTTATTAAGCGCCGAACGCCAGAGCCGTGCCTGGCATTAGACAGTACTTGCGTTGCAACAAAAGGGAAATCCCCCTGCCAAGAATAAAGGGAGAAGGGGGCACACAATCCTGGAAGGTGCATGCCCCAAAGTATAATAAAGTAAGATAAAATAATCAGTCCCGCCAGCTCTGTAAAGAGAAAGACTATGCAATAACTGAGCGTGGAGGTGAAATCATGTCTCAGCCCCAGGAAAGAGCTGAGGCTCCCGAGAAGCGAGTGAGAATAGAACTGCTGCCTCTTTGCATAAAGTGAGAACTTCTGTGTCCAGTGCAAAAACCCAACACCTTCAACAGCACCGGATTCCCATGCAGTATTTTTGTACATATTTTAAATTATCTTGGGTCACTGCTGTGCTTGTTAAATAATTACAAGCAGTGAATGTGTTATTTACTGTCCATTTAGTGCACCAGACCCGTAGCTTCACTTTGATTTTTGGTCCAGGAGGAACCATGACATGGCCCTGGAGAATACTTCCACAGCATTAATTAGTGTGGCACAGCGCAAACCTGCACCACTGTTTTTATTTGCAAGTCAGAAATAATATTTGATTGTTAATTTTATTGGTTAATAAATTTTTAAAATAGTAATTTCTGTTTTCGTAGACAGTGTTTTATAGCTACCAGAAATGGCGAAGTAAAGTCCGACCAGTTTCAGGGACCATTTTAATAGCAGCACCTACGTGCCTCCTCTGGGTACGGATCAACTGGAGTAATACAAGAGCACCCCAAGCCAGGCTGGGGAACACCTCAGGGTGCAGCCAGAGCAGTTGGGATGGACACTGGTGTCCCACCATCCACCCGGAGCCGCGAGGTCACCGTCCCGCTGGTGGGCGATGGCGTGTGGCCCCCCCACGCTCGGTCGCTGCAGGCTCTGCGCCCCAAACTGGAAATATTTTGTTGCCTGACCTACATCTACAACTCTATTTTCATAATCGGGAACGTAACCAACATCTTTTTGAACTTGAAATGTGGCAAACAATGGAAAGGGGGGGGGGGGAAATCCTGATGAATGAAAACTTCTTCCTATAGGAGAATGTTTTAATTTGTCATGCTCATACAAGAATAAGTGGGTTCGGTAAAGAAAAGAGTACAAATTATCAGCCCTTCAAAGCTTTCCCATTTAACCACTTTATTGCAATACAACTGCCCATAACATTTGCTTTTAAAGCCTATGATGCTGAGTGTAGTTATTACATTGCATACATAAAAGATGTTTACAATTTTTTATATATATGTAAAAAGTTGATCCCCTGGGCCACATTGATTTGTGCTGGCTTCACGGCTGGGTTGGTGCGGGAATTTCCCAAAGAGATGTGATTAGGCTGCAGGGAACTTTCATTCTTTTTTCCTTTTTTAATCTCCTGCTTACCAATTTAAAGGGCCTATCTTGTATTCCATTTACGTCAAAATTTCCAGGCGGTATCGGGGTATTCTGAGCTTGGGAGCGCACGGCACGTGCAGGCTCACACGGTTTATTTTCAAAACGCATTCTGGCTGTAGATGAAGTTGGGTTGATTTATTAGTTCTTGGTTGTTTCTATAGTTGAAAACAGAACTGGGACGAATGCATTAATTAACACGCTGCCTGCAGTGGCGGGGATGAGGGCAGGGTGGGAATCGGGGCACGGGGCGTGGGGGGGGCACAGGCTGCGGGGGAAGCATACGGCCGGGTGGGCAGAGGTGGGAGTTGGATGCCGCAGTTTTGTCCCCTCTTAGCACTGGTCTTCGCCGCTCTTTGGGATTATCTTTCTTCTCTTGTCCTCAGAAGTCGCTCTGGGAACTGCCTGGACTTCTCCCTTTGCCTTGAGCAGGGACACAAGCGGCGTCTCCGGCCGATTGCCGTGGCGAGGCGCAGCGGTGCAGTGGCACAGCGGCACCGGCCCAGCTGCACCGCGGCGATCGGCAGACACCTCCCAGCGCAGCCACCTCTGCAAGCCCCGTGCTGGAAAGGCACGTCACCGGCTGCCTGTCCCCTGTGCCGTGGGGCACGGGTGAGTAATGTGCCGGGAAGGTCTAAGCCTGTGGAGAATCTTGTAAGAAGTTTCCATTTTTGTGGAGCAGACATAAGCAACTGAGAGGACAAATCATTTCCCAGTAATTTGTTTTATAATGAACAGCGGGTTGTAATTAAGATGGTATTCATTTTAAAGAAATTAACTGTTCTCCAACAGAGAAGGAAAAAAGTGTTTTATAGTTTCAATCTTCAAACTTTGACAAGCTAATCTTTAGAGTAAAATAATAATGGGGAAAAATGTTAGAGATTTCTCATAAAAACTCATGGAAAAATGAACAAACTCCAAGGAAGTGGAAAATATCCAAAGTTTAAATGGTGGGTCTGTCGAGGGGATCTGAGTAGGTCGGGTGGAAAGAGGAAGGTAACCTGCTTACTGCTTCCAGCCCTTCGGGGGATCTTTTCACGCTCGGCTCCATCCCAGGGATGCAGGCGCGCTGGGCGGCTACCTCAGCTCGCTGTTCTGGGGATTGTAGCAATGTGTATATAAGAAGACAAATTTACAGTGTATTTACATATTCACTGTGTCTCATCCTAGATTCGAGAGAAAATAAAAGGCCACATGTTTAGATATTCAGTGCATTTAAGAAAAAAATGAGTATGGCAGCAATATATGCAACTGTTTTTCCTTTCTGGAAGAAGAGCAGAGGGGTTTTATCTGTATATTATACATTTTTAAAAGACTCTAAGTGTAATCCAGGATATTAGACGCTATTCAGCTTTGCACAGGTATCTGGCAAAATGGTTTAAACATTTATTAAATATAGAATGATAAAATACCTTGAAGATCACATCCAATCAACACAGTTTCTGCTGTGGAAAATCATGTCTCATTAATCTGTTAGAATACTTTGAACCTACCAATATATAAATGGATAAAAGAGAATATCTTGACATATTTTTAGACTTTCAAAAGGCTTTTAATGAGGTCTTCCCACAGGATTTCTTAGGAAACAAGATAAAAATGGGGGTAAGAGATACAGTAGCATTATGAATCAATAAGATGGACTAAGAGGAAGGAAACAAAAGTGGTAGATAGTCTTTTATTAATCAATGTAAAGGGTCACTAGCAGTGTGCTACATGGTTACGCACTCAATCTAATGGCATTAATATATTAATTACTGACCTGGAAAAGGAAACAGTTGTAAAGATTAGTTAAATTCAGAAAAGATGAAAGAAATTCAGAGAAATTTGACCAAGGCAGAAGAATGAATGATGTGATAGCTAGTGAAGTTTGATGTTGATAAATATGAATGCTCTAAAAACCAGAACTTCCCCAGCGTACAACTGGTCGATTTGGAAAGCTGGTCATTGCTGAGACCTTGAAAACATACGCTCAAAGCCAAGCGGCAAACAAGATGTCAGGGGCTGAGAGGAGTGGGAATGGAAAGAGCATAGGAAATAAAGTAGCTGCCTGTGAATACCTGGTGCACCTCCTCCCAGGACTCGGCGTGCAGCGCCGGTGTGCCGCGTGTCTCAGAAACGCACCGCGGAGTCGGACCGAGCTCGGAAAGCAAAGAGGGAGATGACCTGGCCTCTTGGGAGCAGGGTCTGAGGAGTGGGAAACAATTGCCGGTGTTACCAGGACAGGCAAACGGGAGCTGCCCTCTGCCCCCCTCCCAGCACAGGGACAAGGGGACGCTGACAGGAGTTCAAAGATGGAAATTCAGGATGTAAGGAAGGACATTCTCACTCGATGTGGAGTGGTGCTTCTGGCAGAGACCACGGGAGGCATAAGCTAAATATTGGTGGCCAAGGGAAAGCTGTGGGGAGTGGAATCCCCGTATGTCTGACCACCAGAAATCAGTTCCACGTTACCTAAAAAGGGATTGCTTTGGGTATGGGGAGGCTGTTGTGGCGATGCTGGAAGACTATGGCTCAAAGTATGCAAAACCATCCACTAACTGTACAAACACCAGCACGAGCAATGTATCCATAAATTTTTGGATTTATAAAGCTTAGTGCTGCACGTTCAGTTTTCTAGGTAGTTTCTCTTATTGCTGTTCTGGAAATCCATTCCAATTAGATACCAATATTCAGGCTTCCAATCCAAGGAGCGGGCTGCAGTGCAGAGAGGTGACACTGAGTGGTCCCTGCAGGTGCACTCTTATAAGCACGGCTTACCTCCACAGGCGTTGTATAATAATCATACTTCTCATGAAGCTCTGGTTTCAGTGCCTTCTAATTCGATCTCAGCACTAAAAAAAAAAAAAAAAAAAAAAGGTAAAAGGAGAAAAATCAATGGGCTCTCAGTGCAAACCCCAGTTCCACCTTCCTTTCCTCATGCCCTGCTCTGGCTGCCCTGGCCCGTGGTGCCCAGCAGGCTCCAGTCCCCTGGGCAGGTCTGGCTGGGCACCAGCTCCTGCCGTGGTGTGGGGCCGGGGGGGCAGGCAGGGGCTGGGGACTTGGCAGCTTTTCGGAGGCACCTGTGGAAAGGAAAGCTGGCAGCCGTTCTGGCAGCGAGGGGCTGAGCACATGCCTGGGTTCCACTCCTCTCCTCTGAATCACCACGTTTGCAGAGGGGACACCAGCCCTGCTGTCCTTCACCGGTCCCGTGCAATGGCTGCGGGTTGCATGGACAGACTGAACGTGTCCTGCAGCTTTGTGCCCTTCTGCAGCACAGCCGTGGCGGTCCGGCAGCAACCACGGCAGCATCCACGGCACACAGGAACAGATTGCCCAGGACCAAACTGGGGAGCCTTGCTGCAAACCACTGCTGCATTTGGAGACCTCGAGCAGCTTAATTGTCTTGTTAAATATAAACGGGCTGGTGATTTCTTAAAACTGGAAAGTGTGGAAAGCCATTGCGAGGAGGATAATACCAGTGGTATTTAAAAATGAAAATCTGCTGGAGCCAATCATAGCAGCAGCAGCATTTGTCCTTTGGAGTCTGACTTTGATAGTCACTCATGGATGCTATAAACACAGGGGCTATGCTTGCAGCTAAGCAATAAAGTGACTGGTGCATTTCTTTTTACTTTATACACCACTGTATTGATTTTGTAGTTTATTTTTTCTTGGAGGAGAAACTAAGGTATTGCGATTTCATTTAGGTACTGCATTATAATTTCCCCGATGATTTTGTCAAATGTTCCTGAAGGAGAACACCTTCTCACAGCGAGCGGGATTCAAAGACACAGAGCCGACTAATCCATACCTAATTGGATGAAATCGTTATGCACTTTCCCTCCTTTTGGAGGTTTTTTCAGAGTTCCTGGTTCCTTAGGGATCCTAAAAGCCACTGAAGAGGTTATTATAGTATGTCCTCAGGGATGTTTAATACCCTAGCCCTGTTCAGACATGCAAATAATCTAATTCAAAAGCTTCCTAATTAGCAAGCCAGCTACAGTTCTGGATAAGGGGAGGGGGAGAGAGAGAGAGAGAGAGAGAGAGAGAGAGATCTAAAAGGACTGTGCCTTTTCCTTTTATAGGCTGCTATTGTGCAAAAGGCAGCATAATGGATAAAAAGTAATTGTTCTGATTTTAATTGCGATCCACTATTTATAGTTTTGTTCTGTCATCTGAATAATGAGGGGATTTTGTCCGTACAGCTCGCACTAAACACACTGCAACTTAGTTTACACGGAATGCAGCATGCGCCTGGCGTTTCCTCTTGGAAGCACAATCTTGCATAGCAGAGATGGTCCAAGTAAAAGATGTTAAGCTCGTTAATGAATTAGCCATTTAATTAACATAATTAGGGACCATTATTTTCTTTTAATCTATTGCCAATTTTAGGACAATTAAACTAAACAATGGTGAAGCAGATCACAGAGGGTCCTGTGGAATCCCAGTAAATGCTCTTGCCCTAAATAAAACATTATTAAATATTGGGGATGCAAAGGTGGACGAACACGAGGGCAGGCTCCTGGCTCGCCTCCGGGGTCCTGGCGCAGACAGGACAGCCCGTGGCCCCCACCCCTGCCGAGGAGAACCCTGATGGCTGCAGAGGTCTTCTCCACCCGGGATGGGTGGCAATGGGACTGTCCCCACGGCAGCAAGCCTGCCGTACCGAGCGTGCACTGCTAGGAGGCAGACCTTCCGCCAGCTCTTCTTACCTCCGTTGTCATCAGCTCTGCATCCAGGCTGGTGCTGCACTGAATTGTGTCGCAAAGTCCAGACGAAGATTACATTTATAAAGACCTTGTCAGACAGCTGGAATAAAAGCACACAGATACCCGTATCCTTTATGAATAAAATGTAGTGAAAACTAAATAGAAGGCTGATGCCGAGCCTACATCTGCACAGAGCAGAAACGTCCGCAGTGCAGGATATCACAATGGCTGCAGGATCCTGGGCTGGCGGCTCCCCGGGCAGCTGCAGCTCTGGCCCGGAGGGTCCCTCCTGCGCAGTGTGGGAGCAGGACCCCGATCCTGCGCCTTTGAGTGCTGCTGCACTCAACGCAGCCACTGGCAGCAGGAGGAGGAGAGGCTTCAGGTGCAACGTGTGCTTGGGGGAATGGGAGAGACGGGAGACGGTGCTGAGCCCAGAGCAGCTCACGGGGAGAGGCTGGCCCTGGTTTTCACACTGCCCGGTGCCAACACCGGGGTGTCCGAGCTGGTGCCCTGCACCCCGTGCAGCGTGGGCTGCCGCTGCGCTCCGCCGGCCTCGGCACCCTGGGCTCCACGGCCCCTCTGCGGGCTGGGAGATCTCCCGTGGCGGGACTCGGAGGGGCTGGGGTAACGCCTTCTGCCAGCGATAAACCTTTATCATGAGGTAACAAAGTATTTCTTTGGTGTTGGGGCTTTATTCCCCTAACAGAAACAAAACAAAGTGAAATGAAGTGAAACAAAACAAAGCAAAACAAAACAAACTAGACTCCTCTCAAAAAAGCCTTGCTGGAAACAGGAACGTCTGAATAACTCTAATGTCCAAAAATGTACAGGTTTTTTTAATAGTGGACTGCATTAGGCAGCTTACATGCAGGTCTAACCACAAGATCTGTCTATAAAGTGCCTGAAGTCCAGTGCTTCCATTTTCCTCTAATACTTTCTCAGGAGCATCCTAAGTGACCAAAACCCAAAAAGTTTAAAAAAGAAAGTTCTAAAGTCTGAACCTACTGCTCTGCCTGACAAACCTCCAGGGCTTCTTGAACCAGTAGCCAGGCTGTGCAGTCCACGGACTGGAAGGACACGGTGTGCCACAGCGGCCACCCCAGCAGGAAAGGCTGCGGCAGGGGGAAGGAGCCGGGGACAGGGACCGGCTGGGCTCCAGCAGCCACACGGAACTTCACCCGTTATCTGCTGCCGTCTCTCACGTCCCATGTTTTGGTGCTGAACTCTGGCTCCCTGCGTGCTGCAGGACCAGTCCTGGCCTGTCTGTCCCATCCCTCCCAAGGCCCTTGCACCCAACACGCGGCTCTGGGAGGGTGGGTGGCCGTGGCACCTACCTTCCCACCTCCCTCTCTGGCTCGCACCCCGTGCACCCCAAACCCCACCTGCCCGTTTGTCGGCGGTGACACTGAAAGGCAGTGACTTTTGGCCAAGTGCTGTGTTTTGCCAAGCCTGTCCCTCCAAGTGATGTGCACTCCGCTGCACGTGGCACTGCTAGTCAGTTCATTATCCTATTAGATTCCCACACAGCACCTGCTCAATTGGAGCCTCGTGTGCTAGCAATTAATATGTTATGCCCTGATTAATTAGCAGGGTTAATTATGATTGCTGTTGCTTAAACCTATGTAGAGAGAGATGGCATCATGTTGCTGTGACTTGCAGTGCTGAGGATGCACCCCTGGGAATTGGGACCAGCAGCCGGCTGTCCCCGCGGGACACGCTCGCTTGTTCCTGCGGTACTGTGAGCTTGGGAGTCGTGTCCCTGCTTGTTCCGATTAGCGCTTCCTCAAAGGGTGGCACCTCCCAGCTCCTTGGTGATGAAAACAAACCCACCCCGTTGATCCCACAGGCACTGAAGGGGCTATGGCCTCCTGTGTATTTGCCCACATTTTACCCAGTGTGACCTTAAAGTGAGTTATTTACAAGATAAGAGTGCAATCACCAAACCGGTACCAACCCCAGCCTTGACAGATACTCTGGGCTTTCATAGCGTTCCGAAGTTTCCGGCCAGCTTTCATGGGCAGGAGCGCCGGTGCCCACACCTGGGAGCCAGAGCTGGGTGCCGCTTCGGCTCTGGGTGGAGAGAGCTGGACAAGAGCAGCGTGGCCACGGGGCCGGCAGCACCTGGGGAGGAATTTCTCAGCTCTGCAGTCACCAAAGCCAGGCAAGAACAGCAGGGTAGGCTCAAATCCTGCACGCAGCTGAGCATCACCAGTTTCCTGTTAAGCTTTTGATTTGTCTGTGTGTGAAATAGTGAGACTTGGGGCCTTTTTGGCAGTTGTGAGTGAGAGATGACCACCCTTCTCATTGACTTATCCTTTTGAAGCTATCATCACTCATTTCTCTTGGGAAGAGAATGTGAGGCACTGGTAAATAATATAGGGTTGTGTATTTCTTTATCTCCCATAGTGTGTTGTCTCCTACATGCTGTTCTGTTCTAACAACATCCATCAAGACAAATGCATACCTGAGAACAGCCTCCCTCAAACCTCAGAAATCTTTTTCTGAGGTCACAAACTATACAGAAAAGACAAAGAAGAAACAAGAAGGAAATTGCACAAACAATTAAACATTTTTTTTCCGGAGACATAGAGGATTCCCCTTGTCTGCACAAGGCAAGCACCAAAATAAGAATGCCACATCTCAAACACAAGGCAATCTATTATTCTCAGAGCAGTAACATGATACATTATCAGCCACCTTATCCTAGCAAAATGTATCATTACCTGCACTTTCTGCACTTTCCAGATCAATCCACTTTAAAAATGTAGTAATATAGAAGGGTATTAGGTACTAGAAAACTCATTATGAAAATGGCGCACTCAAATTCTTTAAAGGTGATATTTCATAAAATATACTATGCCTAGCTCTTGGCTCAATCATTCTTTTTAATAGCTCCATAGCAGCCAGAAAATAAAGTATTCATGAAGATTGAAGAAGATGATCCCATGAACTTCAATTTAATTGGTGCAAATTAAAACGATCCATCTTTTCACGCTGCCCGTCTATCTCCAATCATCAGTGCACCGCACGTCCAGCACCCTGATTACAATTATCTTTTAATAGGAAAACTTGTCACTTTTTGTGTGATTTACATAAGCTTGCACAAACTTACTGGTATCATTTAGGGTTGGAATGTATGATTTTTTTTTCATTCCAGTCCCCTGACATAGTTGGGGGGAGGGGGGACCCAGAGGTGAGGTGAGCTCTTGGCAGGGGGCTCATTTACTGCACTTAAAGCCTGGACTTATACAAGAAGAATGCCAGAGAGCCGCCTTCAATACATCTTCATTCACCAGACCTCCCCCCAAAGAAGTGCTAATGCAGCCAGATTTCATGGTGTCTTTGCAATGACCATTGCAATTACAATACAAAAACCTAGATGACATTTTGACTTTTAATTAGGAGGGAAATGATGCTGGTCCCTGCTGATGGCTCTCTCTCTCCCTCCAACTGCTCCTAGCACTCCCATCCTGAGAAGGTACCCTGCAGGGTTTAATAAGCCATCAAATCATAGTGGTGTGGGACGTATTCTCAAGAGTTCAAATAAAATTACCATAAATGTATGTTTACTGTTCCTGGCCTACTGTCTGGGATCTGGCTGAGGGCCCTCCAGCCAGGAGCAGCAAAAAGGACCCACACTATTAATTATTGTTACTATCATTATTACTATTTTCTTTGTGATGGCCACAATCCAACAGCGAGGATGCTGCAGAATGATTCATTGCCTGAAGCCATTTATGTATAATATGTTTCAATTTTGTTTCCTTATCTTTGAAAGGCAACCGTCCTTATCACAGATGGCTTCCATGCCTTAAGATGTTGTGAGATTTAGCTCTGTCTTCTGAGGCTGGGGTTTTCTATGCATTGAAATAATTAGCATTGTTTAGCTTTCGTCCGTGCATTCCTTGATAACATTAACCCTAAAGGAGGGGTAGGCAACCCGCAGAACAGTAGATGCAACCTGTGCGCTCTTCGTGATCTTACCGAACCTGCTCACACCTCTGCTGCAGCATGTGGCTTTTCATAACCACTAATTTCCAGCTCCCTCTTCTCGTGGCAATGGAGAGCGTCTGGAAGCACCTTGCTGCAGAGCACACCGACGTCCCTGCAGAGGTTCTCAGCGAGCGAGCATCAAACTTTTTAGCACATCCACTGCAAAGCAATTTTGAGGACTCCTTTGCTGGTGGAGTTCAAATGAAACTCAGGGCTCATCTCATTAAGCACTTGTCTCATTTTGGTGCATGAATATTAAATAGGAATGTGCGTGAGCAGGACGCTGCAGAAAGGACCATTTTTCCTCTCAGCCCGGTGCTCGGTGCAGCTGCCAGTGCAGCTGGATTGACGTCCTGGGGGTCCGGTCCTGCCTCCCGAGCCGCTGCCCTTGCTTCCCAAAGGCAGGCGTTCACTGTGCCCCGCGGTACAGGCAGATGAGGAGGGTGGGCAGCGGGAGGGCTGCAGCCCTGAGATGAAGCTGCAGCAGGGCTGAAGGGATTTTGGGAGGGGTGCCATGGGAGAAGGCACCCCCCACCTCTTCCCCGCACACACACGCCTGTGCACCAGGCCGCCGAGGGTGGGGGCAGGGGCAGCTCTGTGAGGGGTGGCTGTGGGGTGCTGGCAGGGGGGTGCAGGTGGCGGGGGGGTGCAGCCCAGCTCCCCTCCTGCCCGCACCCCGGGTCACCCCGCTGCCTGGCCGGCGGCTCCCCAGGCCGGGCGCCCCTCCAGACGCTGCTGCCCAGGCAGTTCCCCGGAGCTCTCCCCATCAGTCTTTTGTCACAGCAAACAACGCCGGTCGCTGTGACCCAAATAAACTCCAATCCACTTGATCTATCAGGGAAACGCGTGGCGCTGACCTGCCATAAATCCCCGGGGCGGCGGGAGAGGCGGCCCGCACCTACTCCCTCCTCGCCCCGGCCTGCCGCCCACCTGCCGCGCTCCCCGGTAAGCAGGTAATCATGAGCTGCCACAGAAAGGTGACCCATTACCGTGATGGATTTGGTGTGAAAAACAAATGGACTGAGACCTGCGGATTGCTGTCCTTACTGCACCTTGGCCTTTTGTTCTGTCATATCAATATCCGCACGGGGCCTCATTACATGCCGCTCCTGCGCCGTGACAGGAGTGCGGGGTCAGCACCACGCATCGTGCTCGGCTGCGCTGGAGAACCTCACCCCAGGGGTGCCGCCCGCTCCTCTGCCCGGCTCCGCCTGGGAGCCCCCTCAGCCAGGGTGGGGGCCAGAGGGTCCCACAGCATGCTCCTGTCCCCGCCACCCCACAGGCCCTCCCCTCCGGCACCATTGCCTCTCCCCCATTCACATGTGTGGGGTCAGCATGGACATCGCGTCCACTGAGCAAATCTGGGGACAGGATCTGTTTTTATTCCGTTTTCTTTGCACCTCGGCCCCCTGAGGGTGGGTGGCAGGCGGGGTGCGGGACAGTTTGCCCGGGGAGCTCGCCATGCCACAGGCCGCGCGGGGAGCAGCCGTTCCTCACGGAGCCAAGCTCCGTGCTATTCGCTCAACATGGAAGGCGAGAAGTTAAAAAAAGGGAAATGTTTTACTCCATATGCCAATCCAGTAATATAAACAATTCAATAACACATCAGCAATATATTTAAGAGCCGCTGAGCAGACTTGCTATTTCCTCTCCGCTGAGGCTCAGCCTCCTGCCGGTGAATGGGCTCAGCCTCACCACCACCTGCCGAACGAGCTGCTGGAGCCGAACCGTGCCCCGGACACAGCACAGCCCAACCGCCCCGGCCACAGGCACAGAGCGCCCCGGGAGCCTGCTGCGGCCAAAAGAGCCCGAAGCCTTGCCAGGGAGCGAGAGGTGTGGGGACGCCTGCCATCGCCGCAGGGAGGAGGAGGAGGAGGAGGGAGAGCGGCAGAGCTGACCTTGAGGCTGCCTGAGACTGACCCTGAAGCAGCGAGATTCTCCATTCTGTTCACAGGCACTGTCATCTCTCACCTTGCAGAGCGCGGTCTCCTTGCCCATTTATCATCACAAATGTTTCTATTTAGGCTTATTTGTTTGTACAGTTAAGCCCTGTTACATTTACACCAAGAAGAAGGACAAATTGTGATTTTATCCAATGTTAGATCATATCACTCCTTGCTACAACATTCACAGCATTAATAAGGATAAAGGGAGACTTTGGAGAAATCCAATAATACAGCACATGTGATAACGGCCCAGTGAAAGTGCTCTGGGGAGGGAGTGCAATTCCACAACGGAGACTCTGCCGCGGATACTCCCTTTGTGCACACCTTGCATTGTCTTGCCAGGGTGGGATTTCTGAACCGGCAGAACATGGGTAATGCAATTCCAGCGACGAGGTCCCGCTCATTAATGAGCATTAGTCTGCCCACTGGAACCCTTCATTTCCTGAAAAATATCTTCCTTGCACACAAAGCGCTGGATACCTGCAAGGCTCCCAGCTCTTCCCACCAGCACTCACCAGGTACAGAAATGTGCTTTTTTTAATAAAGACAAAAGTGGTGGCAGAAACATGCCGAAACAATGGTAAGTCTGGGAAGACAGAGCACACAAAGAGCGAGAGCAGAACCCGGAAAGCAGGCTGGGGTCACAAATCCATTGCTGAGCTCATGAGAACAGCTCTCAAGCAAGACCCCAGCTCTGAGCCCCGCACCTCCCCAGGAGCCCCACGGCACTCACAGCTTCCAGCTTCGCATAGCAGGAACATCTGTGCCAGCTCCTGCAAGCTGCTCCTGGCCCTGGAAAATGCATTGCCCTACCATACTTGTGTCAGGAGCTGCGTGTATTAGACACCAAAGCTCACAGGCACATCAGGCCAAACTTATAAATGCTCCATCTGATGGAAAAGTTTCCTTGGGATTGGCACCTTTTTCCAGTGGAAAGCCCACAGTGGATGCAAATCTTTAAGAAAAAAAAAAACACTTCCCTAATCCTGTGCTGCAAGAAGTCCTTGCTCAGGCTGGTGTCCGGCTCAGGGGAGCAGCCGGGGCCATGCCGCAGGCTTCCTCCTGCCTCCCCCTCGGCGAAACGCTCGCAGCAGCGCTGGGCAGGGGGGCGGCAGCCCCGGGGTCCCTTCTGCGGGCGGCTGTGCCTGAGCACGCTGCTCCGGCTGTGCCTGCTAGCTTTGGCCTGGGAGTTCCTGCCTCAAACCAATCATCATTTATGTTATCCTTACAGACGAGGGCACAGACCTTCAATCATTCTTCCTAGTTAGACACAATCATCAGCCAGATTTGTCTTGTTTAGCTGAAATACATACACAGTATCTACACAGCCTTGAAGATTGTCAGTGGATGTTTTGCTAATCCTGCATGCAGAGCCCTCTCGGTCCCTGCGTGGGTTTTTAAACGGCCAGTTTTGGCTCAAAGTCTGCTCTCCTCCACGCCAACACACTTTCTAAGAACACAACTGCTGCTTCAGAGCAACTGCTGCCATTTCCAGGCGCAGAAGACTCTGCCAGCCCGCCGGCAGAGCACGGGCCAAGCAACCTTTGCTGGCATCGCTTGCAAAATGCTCATTCCTTAATTAGGATTTCAAACTAGCACCTACGTTTCCTGCACAGGGCAAGGGATGCTCTGCAGATCACCCAGGGCCAGCGCCCACGGGGACACGTGGCACCCAGCATCGTGCCTGCAGCTGCCGGGATGCGCTGGGCGACACCTCCCTGCCGGGGTGGCCGGTGGCAAGGCAGCGCTGGCTGCTCCGGACACCCCTTGGCTACAGCCGGCCCTGCTTACCACGGGCGCTGGCTCTTGGGATCCGTTCTCAGCCTGCTTTGCTCCCCACCGTGAGAACCAGCTCTTACCGGAACGACCGTGCCCCGGGCAGGCGTGGGTTCGGGAAATATGGCCCCTGCGGGGAGCCAGTACCCTCAGACACTGCGAGGTCTCCTTCGCAATGCACATATATTTTCTGTTTCTTTTATGATCAGCTAAAGATTTCTTTTGCATCTGCCAAGGAACTATTTTCACAAATAAGTATGTAAATCCTCTGTAAATGTATGCTAATTACTTATTTTAATTACAATGTAAATAAGTAATTACTGAATAATTTTAAAGTATTTACATGGGGGTTGTATGATTTAAAAGCTAACTTGTTGGAAGTATAAAAACTATAAATTTTACAGTAATTATACCACAATTTATACACTGTGGCCAAATACAATTTCCATGTGCTTCGTAAGAGATAAATAAATACGTAATTCCCCAGTAATTACTGCATAATAACAAAACTATTGCGTGTTTATTTTTTCCCTGTTAAGTGAAAAATGCCCATACACTAAACCAAAGTCAACGCGAGATTTTTCACAAGGATAATGAGCATTCATCCATCTGATCCTGAGGAAGTTCTTAAGGAGAACAAGAAAGGAAAATGCTGAAACAGGCTTCTAGAGAGGGGGAGTGTACAGGAGACACCGGGGAAACCCGGGGAACAGCCGGCTGCCGCACCCTCGCCCCGTCCCCCGATCACGGGGGGCCCACGGCGCCGGCAGCCCTGGCTCCGCCGGACGTTTCTGCCGGGGCTGGTGGGTCTGTGCCGTGCCAAGGCTGCCGGGCACGGGGCTCTGGGGACCCTCCTGGCCACCCGCTCGCTCGGCTGCTGTTTCCTGCAAACGCTGATGCGGGAGCAGAGCTTGGCAGGAAATTGGCAATCAAAAGGTGAGTATATAAACAGTTAAATTATATTTCCTGTGGGGTATTTTTTATTAATTTCATTGCAATAATATGTTAAACACCAGCACTGTGAAAATTAGTGTTAATGAACATTAAATGTGTTGGACAATTTAAATGGTGTGTATATATCACCTCTCTTATTATTGGGATTGGCCCAGTGGTAATATCCTTTTATCGATCCTCTGCCTTTCTCCTTGTCTCTGTCCCTGTGGAAGTGGTCGTGAAGGACACTGTAAGCACACCGCTATCGGAGACATAATCTTTTAGCACTTTAATAACACTGTGAGCAGCCATCACCTACCAGCCCTTAATAACTGTCTCCGTCAGCTCTTTAGAATTTGCAGATTACAGAGTCCTTCTAAATCTTCCCTGAAAAGGCCAGGCACATTAACGAGCCTACCTGGGCCGGCTGCCGGCCGCCTCGCGCTCCTCCCTCGCCCCGGGCAGGCTCTCCGCATGCCGCCTCCTCCCCAAAATAGCTATTGTACAGCCTATTTAGAGTCAGGAAGATACAGGGATCTATATATAGATTTTGTATTCCAGCTTGCGGTACTCTGCTTTATGCCCATGCGTGCAGCTCGCCTCTAAGATCTGCTGTTAATTAGGTTTGCACCGTAATACAGATTTAAAAGAACAGGTGTGGGCGGGAGGTTAGCTACCGTGAGCTCATTAAGGCCGAAGACAGATTTCTCTGTAGCACGCGTGCACGTGTGTGGGGTTGCTCCGAGCTGCTCTGCTCGGCTCCGACTGCTGCAGAGGCGAAGCGAGAGCCTGCGCGCACGTGAACCTGCGCCGGGGGCCTCTCCTTCCCTCTCATCCAGCGGCTTTGGCTGCAATCCCAACGCTCCCTCCGGAAAAGCTGCATGCCGTTGCTGTCACTTCAGTTACCCGGTCAAGAGCGCTTTAAAGTTCTGCACCGCCGGAGTTCGGGCTGCCCGTTCATCCCCGGGTCCCCCCTTTCTGCGCGTCGCCACGCAATCGCACCTACGTGTTCACGTAGGCTGTGTGGTCCTGAAGCATGACACAACCAGAGCCTCGCTGGGTGCTCAGAGGGCTCGGGCTCGGTGGCTCCGTACCTGGACACGTATTTTCTTTTCAGCCAGCAGGCAATGGGTGAGCCCGGATTATACAAACCTGGCTCTGAAAGCAGAATTATGAATTTCCTCATCAGCTTTTTCCCGATGTTCAGCAGTATAATGCAAGTGCTTCACAAACGCAAATTAAACTCTCCTGCACAATATCGTTATACAGTGACGTGCTAATATTATCCCCATTGGGGAACCAAGATATTTTTATGCCTCTGCACTCATTTTACATCTAAGTTTTGCTAATAACTAGATTTGTGCAGTTGCACAGCTTTAAAAGAACAGGTTAAGGGGAAAATTGATATGTATTCAGTAACTCTGAGTACCTGGATTAAGATGCTTTTTTTTCTCCCAGAACACTTAGCATTTCTGTAGCCTTGCACATGTTCCAAGCACGGGTCCCACTCAATCGCATTCCTAGTGGGATTATAATGCTATTCCAAAGGATTTTAAAAAATTAATGATAAAACGGCTGTGAGATCTGTGGGATGTGAGCACGCTTACATACACCAAAATCTCTCCATAGTTGGAATTAGTTTTATTACAAAATTCACTTGAGTATGAGCAAAGACAGAGCTTCAAAGCAGTGTACGGTCACTAAACTATGGGAGATTTTCAAAGAATTTGTAAAATGTCCTTTTTGAGGACAGGGTGAGACAATTTCAAGCCTCTGGTCTGGAGTATAAAGCAGCTCAGGTTTTTTGAGTAACTGGTTATAAAAATTGTGAACATAACAGTGTATCTTTGGTCCAAGCCTATCTTCAGATATGAAATTCCTAAAATTATCTGTATGGCTCTCAGTGCATTATCCACTTGTTCGTAACTCTGCGAAGAACTTATGTCGGGGGGGAGCTTCAGCAAAAAGGGCAGCCGGCACCGGGGCCGCTGTCCGCAGGGGCAGGGCTTTGCAGAGATTGCCCCGCAGCGCAGGCAGTGGTTTTAATTGTATTTTTTCTACATTTCTGCTTTATAAAGAATTCAATTTGTTTTATTGTTTGAGATTCATATCCAACACTGCAGAGTAAATTTAATACAGAGTGGTTACACTTTAAAGTGTTTTAGTTAATAAAATGCATAAAAATAAATAGGAAAATCAATGCTTTTGTTAATATTCTGTCATTTTTACACATTTTAAAATTCATAGCAGCTCTAAAAGCACACTACAAATGTAGTGGGCTCTGCTTTGGTAAATAGCTGAAGATGCTGAGCAGACAAGAATATTTGTGAAAAGTTAGGTTAGAAAGTTTAAGCCTTTGAGTTTTGAAATCCCCTGATTCATCCATGCAAGCGGGGGCTCGGGGCGGGAATGCAGCATTTGTTTCGCAGCCCCGAGGCCACGGCGATGGCCTCGCACGCTTCCTCGCACACCTCCTCCCACGTTCTTCCCCACAGCCGGGGCCATGGTGCAGCCGTTCCTCTGCCCAGGGTTGGGACTCAGCCCTGTAAGGTCTCATTTAGTCCCAGGGCTTTTCCGCAGCACATTCCAGTCGTGTAATTGCTTTACCGGGCTGTCCCATGAGACACAGCATGGAGGCACCAAACTGCAATCTATAACCCTGGTGTAACATTCAAATGCTTATTATTATGCCGGGTCTCTGTCTTGGGCAAAAAAATGGAATTTTTGGTGGCGTTAGCCTTGTTGTAGGTTTGCAATTTGACATTTCTTCTGTCCACAAAGGGAAAAAAAATATTCCGTCAGGATAATATGGGGACAATTAAAAGTGAATAAACCAGAAAATTTTGAACTTGGCTGGTGGAAATCTACCCTGCACACGGTTACGATTCCCCCTCTAGAAAAATAACTGTGTGAATTCAAGCAATTAGAGAGGTAAATATTCTCCTGCGGTATGCAAACAAAAAGATCCACAATGAGACAGAAAGCTGAAGTAGGAAATCCCATTTTCTTTGTGACTTTTTAAACCGCACAGTGTTAACAGCCACATGGAAAATCTTTCTCATTAACACCTAGGGCTCAAGGGAAATGTTGTCGACGAACGCCTTATTGCATATAACCCCAAACCCTTTAGGACCTTGAGACGCTCAGACGAACTGGAGTAATGACCTGGAAATAGTCCTCTGGGCCTGCTGCAATAATGATGTGGCTGGCTGTATTTTTTTAATATGAGGAAAGAGATTAAAGAAAATAACAGCCCTGCTTGACTCATTCATTATTACTGAGGTGAAGTGACCACTAAGAAATGATGACAGAAACCTTGCTCACCAGTCACCGGGACCCAAATGGGGCTGCGAAGGTTTCAGACACTGCCTGCCTGAAGGCAGCATAATAAATTCAGACATTATCTGATATGGATGTATCATAATGAAAAATAAATTTGCAAAACAGTCTGATATGAGTTAATCCATAAAGTATTTTATTACTTCATTTTCTTCCATTGAATCCATCATGCATTTTTCTGGCAGCACATTTTTAATTACTTTTAATTTAAATATATGCATCCGCTGCTCAGATTGTTTTTGACACTGGTAAATTTAAAAAAAAAAAAGAAAAAAGGCAATTATTGTTCCTCTCCACCCCCTTGCTCTCTGCCCTGCAGACAGCCCTGGCGCGGCACCGGGAGGCTGCCGCGGGCGCGGATCCGGCCCCGGCCCCAGCGAGGCTGGCGGAGGCGACGCTGGGCGCCCCGAGCTCCTTCGCCTTCGCTGCCATCTTGCTTAGGGGCCGCAGAAACGCCTCACCCTGCAAACCAGCTCCTGCACGCGGTTCCTCTGGACCAAAGGGGCTGCTCCCTCCGCCAGCCGCACCCGGACCCTGGCGCTGGGCAAGGCTTAAGGGACGTAACGACCACACTCGGCGCGTTCGTTACTACTGATGCAAAAATGACCATTAAGGAATCATGACAGAGACCCTGCTCATTTGTGGCTGGGACAAAGCACAGCTGCCTGGGGCTGCCTAATGAAATCTGAAACCATCACATTTATTTGTCATATGGGTGTAACACATTTGCTGAGCACTCTAATAAATGTAATAATCCAAATATTCCTCCAGTTCTTTTAGAAGAAATACATTTATTGCCTATGAAAACTCCTAATAACATCTCTTAATCCTTTCCCCGCCTGCCACTCTCCCTCGCTGTGCTGGGAGAGGGCGGTTGCCACCAAGAGTTGCAGCCCAAACTCTGCTCCGGAGTCAGCAGCGGGGCTGAGCTCAGAGCGGCTCCCGGAGCGGCAGTAGCAGCCGACACAGGTATGTGGTTTTATCCACGTATGTTGCTCTGAAATAAACCCTGAGCTTTTCTATTTCCTGCAAATCCAGTGGGATTCCCATTTTGTGCCAGTGTGTGCTGCCCACGGCAGTGAGTGGGGAGCAGGGGTGCCGTGTGCCGGGGCGGGAGCCCCTGACAGCCCCTGCGGCAGGCGAGAGCCCTTCACGGCCACCACGGTGCTCCTGGTGCTGTCAACACCAGGAACAGCCACGAGTGCCACTGCCCACAGGGACTCTGCTGTGCCATCCATGCCGTCCCGGCTGCCCAGGGAAGACCGTGAACACCAGGGGCTGTGCAGTCCTCCAGTGGTGCTGTGCCGTGCCGTGCTGTGCCATGCTATGCCACACCGTGCCGTGCCACACCATGCTGTGCCGTGCCATGCTGTGCCACACCGTGACGCACTGTGCCACACCGTGCCGTGCCGTGCCATGCTGTGCCGCACCAGCTGCTCGCTCTGCCCGCGCTGAAGGCTGTGCCAGGCTCTGGCTCCTGCCCGGAGGGAGCTTCGCCAGCCCGCCTGTCACCCTTCCTTCCCAGGCTGATTAGCCGTGACCCAGCGCAGGGAGCATGCACCACATCTGGCCCAGGCCCCTGTAAACAATTAAGCCATGTTTCATGCCAGCTGTTCGCTCACGATTGCTGAACGGTGCTCAGAAGCTCTCCGGAGGGCCCTGTGTGAGGCCACCAGGTCACCACCAGCTGCTGCCGAGAGCTGCCGCAGGGATTCGGGGGCAGAGGCCATCCCTGCGTCCAGCCCCAGCACCAAACCGGCCCTGCTGTGCCAGGGCCCCACCGCACTGGGCTCCTGGCAAGTCCCCGGGGATGCGCGGCTGCAGCCCGGCACGGCAGGTTGTGCTTGACTCCGGGCCACACGCTGTGCCCGGCCCCTCGTGCCCCCCGCCCCGGTCCCCTCTGGAGCTGGGGCAGGGCTCGAGCCAGCGGCATGGCAGGGAGGCGCCAGCACGGCGGCTGGACGTGCAGGGTGAGCGCCGGAGCTCAGTGCCACGTACTGCTCACAGCGCAGGCCTGTGAAACCACTCCAGCGTTGGACTGGTTTCCTTTCACTGCATTCAAAACTTACCAGGATTTATTTCAAATTTTCTTTAAAATTTGTCTTGAAATAGTCTTTTATAATTTAGAGATAGCTGTCTTTTTTTTAAACATGAAGCTAAAGAAGAGTTTGTCAAATATGAAACCCCATGAGGTTTCCAAGGGAGCGAATGAGCAGCAAACACTTTCCCCAACCCAGAAGTTGTTTTACGCAGGAAAGCGTTTAGCCAGAAAGCCGCGCGTGCTCTGTGTGGCACCGGTTCATTCCGGCACATCGGAGGCAGCCGAGCATCAGCTGTCTGCAAACGCAGGGATCTGTGAGCCGGGGGGGCCTTTGGTACCTCTGGTGACAACCCATCTGCAAAACATGCCAAAATTAAAACATGTCCTATAGTCCCTTCCCATAACTGGAGGTTTTTCCTATACCTGCTGCGCTGGGGCTGGCAATGCTGGTGGAAGCAGGAGGCAGACCCTTGTGTTAGCAGAGTGTGAGCTAGCATTTCACACACCACCACGCCAAACAGAACTTTGATATGCTAAGCAAATATTGAACTTTATTGGTTTAATTTAATTAAAATTTATTAACCTTTTATTAAACATAAACCCTCATTAAAATTCTCATTCCTGTCTCCTACAACAGCACAGCTATATTCTCATTTCCAAGCTCATTAAATATCACCAAAAGAGAGCCTATTTCTTGAGCACTGATTGTTGATAAACTATAACATTAACCCAGGCGTGTCCCAGAGACTTTGGGAAGAAGACGAAATGAAATCCAAGCATGAGCCCCGGTGCCACTGTTTGGGAAGGAAACCTAAAAGAGAAACAAAGGTCCAGCCTCAGCCCCCGCTGCGGCAAGGGGACACGTGCTTGTGCAGCCAGGCTCTGGGATGCTGTCCAGAAATGGCACCATCTTCTGCAGAGCAGCACGGGGCTCAGCGCCCGCATGGCAGAGACTTTATGTTCCGCTCGTTTCTGATGGCAGTGCTCAGCCCCGGTACCACCCGCTCCCTCCTGCCCACAGGTCTCCCCTTGCTGCCCGGCTCAGCACCAGGTCTCGTGGCCGGGACAGCAGGGGCCGGCTCCCATGGCACTCGCCAGGGCACCGGGCATGACACGGGAGCCTCCACAGAGGTGAGGAGCTGGTCCCCAGCCCTGTCCCCCTGGCACAGCGCTGCTTCCCGCAAGCAGCACTGACTCGGCAGTGATTTAAGAGAGACGGCCGCCACGGTGCTGAGATCTGCCTGGTGAGCGGGTGTCCCCTTGCAATGTGTGACACAGCTCTGCTCTACACCCTTCTGCCTCTGCCCCAGAGATCAGTGAGGAGACCTGCAAGCCCCGGGTCCGAAGGCGGTGGAGCCCTGCTAACCGCAGCGCTGCGGCAGTCCTCGGGGCAGCCCAGCCCTCGTGCTCGCGCAGAAGCCCTCAACAGGAATGGCAGTTTGGGCAACGGTCGTCGTGGCCCCGGCAAGAACATAAGTGTGGCTGGCCAGCGGGCGAGCCGAACGGACCAAGCGGGCTGAAGTGGGAGGCTGGGGGGCAGCCAGTGGCCAGAGGTGTTGGCAGCCGTGGGCAGGCGCAGGCAGGGACAGTCCTGGCAGCGCAGCGCTGCCTGCCCTGCCTCCGCAGAGACCTGGGAGGGGCCGGACCGATGAGCAGGGGCTGCTCGTTGCTTTGCAAAGGGAGCTGTGCAGCAGCCTCCGCTGAATTACCCATGGATCAACATCCCCTGTCACACAGATATTGTTTTATTTGAGAGTAAATCAAGCACAAAGCCCGACACTCTCTGTGGCAGCTGCTAGGGTTAATCTTGGGCCCCATGGATCACTCCAGCCTGCAAAATAAAAAGTGGGGAAAGCCTCATTTAGGGGCTGTGCACTTCCTGCCGCGCAGGGTCATGGTTAACCTGCTCCACGGCCAGGTGCAGCCCTTTCCCCTGGGCGTCCTCTGGGCTGGCGTGACACCGGGGCCTTCACAGGGCACCACAAAAGCACCCGCAGCTGCTGGGAGCAAGGACAGCCCTGGTCCAGGTGTCCACAGAGAAACCCAGCTATTGTCCTTGACCCTGTTGGTGCTCCCTGATATAGTCAGCTCCTTTCGCTCCTTTTCCAGGAGCATCCTCTTCCCACCAAGGTGCACGTGGTCCACCATGGCCAGTAACACCCCGGGCACAGTCAGCACCTCTGCTCTCTCACAAGAGCAGCTCAACTGTGCTGCTCCTTCGGAGCAGAGCGGGACCAGCCCCGCAGCCCCCCAGCATCCCTCTCGGCCTGACCCCTCTTTGCTTGATTAGCAAAGACAGAGCCATTCCTCCGCAAACCCTGGAAGCAGCACGCCGGCTGGAGAGGGAGTGGGGGGCTGCAGGTCAAATGGCTGGAGCCCTGATGAATATGGAGCAGTGCGGAGCAGGTAATTGATTTCAGGGAAGTGGGAAAGGGGTGAGCCGTGACAGAGGTCAGTGGGACTGAGGGATCTGTCAGAAAGGGCAGCTCGGGAGATCAACTGCATTTCTCGCAGGAGGGAGAGGGGGGACAGGTGCCTGCAGAGACAGAGCTGCACAGGAGCTTGATAAAATGGGATCTGTCCAGTGAGTTCCAGCTTGCTCGGCTCCTTCATCTCCACCTTTGGCTGGAGCATCTCTAGTTGCAAGCATTTCTCAAAAAAAAATGATGACACTCCAGAAATTCGGACAGAATCACTGCATTGTTTCATGCCCTTTACAAAGCCAGGTCTATTATTTCAGCATCTGGGGATGGCTTTGTAAATCTCATCCTCTGTGTTCCTGGAGCTTTGCTCCGTCTTGTCATGTGCCGATCAACCCAAGTCCTGGCCACGGAGTGCCAGTTGTGATGGTGCCTTGGGCCTTCCCCAGTCCCCAGCCCACTCCCTTTCTTGACTGCTGAATTTCCCAGTTTTCCAGTAGTACAATGAGCAGGTCTTAAAATCTGTGCCTGCCCCCTCCGAATTGCACAACCACGGGGAAGAGGCAGCACTTCTACAAGCGCTGGAGAAGGTTGTGCTGCAGTCAACTTGCTGTTGAGTCACCAAAGCAAGCCGGCACGTGGCTGCCTGCCAACGTCTCCTGCCAGGCAGTGGTGCGAGTGTGGGACCTGCCTAAAGGATGGGGCTGGCTTGGTGCACAGCTTGACCTTGCTCATCACAGACAAATTCACGCGCAATAGCTATAAAGAAAAGATATGTTAATTGTGCCACATAAAATCTGTGATTACTCCAGCTAATCTGTCAAAGCTGGGAAATATTGACTATTGTGGAAGGAGACCATTTGCTACCGCATCTGTGGAGCTGAGGCAAACTCTGAGCGGCTCCTGGCTGCTGAAAGCATTTGCCGTAGGAGGGAAACCCACTAGCAATGAGAAGGGCCAGAGAGGTTTAGAGAAGGCGGTGGGACACTGGCGTGCTGCAGTTCACCCGGTGCTCGCACACCGAGCGCATGCGGTGCCAGCGGTCGGTCAGTAACGCGCCCTTTCTGCTTGCAGCTACTGCGGGGGAAGAGGAGGACAGAGGTAGGTATGGAACACTTCACTTGTTCGTTTTCCAGCTGGTTCAAATCTGACATCTCCTCCTAGACCCTGTAAAAGCTGCTCATGAGCTGCCAGGGGCATAGTTTAGGTACCTTCATCCTATCACAGCAGAATGACCCAAGCCCGTAAAAGATTTTTTTTATTGATACAGACTGGGTATGTGTATATCACTTGTGGCGTCATCCCACCCCTGTTAATAAGATTAAAAGCCACTGCTTGCATGTGCCAAGCTTACCAAATCATTACCTGCTGTATATTAAGTGTTTAATTGCATAAAATGACATCATGTTTATCTCCACAGCATTAGCATCTAGTCCGCAGTGTCAAAGCGGTAAACACGCGTGATATCATCAGTCATTATGTGGACTTAAAATCAATTGCTCTCACTGCACCCTCTTGTACAGAGAGGAGCACAATACATTAATGAACTTGAGCAAGAACCTAAGTGACAAGATGAAGCAGCATAAATAATATCACTTAAAATGTGTTATCTATAACAATGAAGTGTCTCAAATAATAGAATTATGGATTCCAAAGAGGAAAGCAAGTTATTGAAATTCACACCATGGGAGCATCAGTGTGTGCTCATCAACAAAATCACCTATAAATTAATTTGATTTAATGCTGGACGTAGGTTGTATAAGACACCAACATCACTAATCAGCTTTATTTTATAAATATGTCCCATTATACAATCTATTTGCCTGCATAACTTGACTAAGCAAGAATTTAAGATGTGGGTCAAAAATTTTTCCCCTTGCCTTATGATAATTTCACTTAGGCCCATGTAAACAGTTCTCTTGGCAACTTATTAGTCCCATTATTTCAGAATTTTCTTCAATGAACCATTTTTTAGCTATCAAAACATTTAGTTCCAGCTGGCTTCAGTGATATAGACTTCAGACCAACTGAATTTATGAGTTTAACAAGATTACATAGTCAAATAGCCATTCCTTACAGAGTTCATATTTCTAAATAAACTGTCAAGGTACAACCCAGAACAAAGTCTATTAGAAGAGGACACGCAGAGTCCATTGACTTTAACTGTATTGATTATGGATAATTATTTGGTCTCTATTGTCTTCTCACATTTTTACAAATTTTCTGTGGGAAGGTTTAAACTTTATTGTTTACTTCTCAAAACAAGGGAAAAGGACAAGGGCAAAAATCCTTTCATCTCCCCTTAACCATCATGAAATCATCCCATGCCCTATGGCGGTACAGAAGTTAAGGCTATCTCGGAGTGAGAGCATTCATAGCTGGAGGTGGATTATTTGCAAAATCAAAGCCAAGCCAGATGACATTCTGTCAGGATAAACAAACCATTCAACCACAAGACTATGAGTACTGACCAGAAAGAAAAGAAATATCTTGCACCTAGCATATCAGGCACTTCCAGTTCTGCAGCCGTGAAGACAGAAAAATCCAAGGGGCAGACGGAGGCTCCTTGGTGCAGCCATCGCAACATCACGTCCCTTGTTCTTTCCATTAGCGGGAAACGTCCCGCTCCTCGTCCTCCGCCCTTGCAGTCCATCCAGCCAAACGACCAAAACGTGTTGTGATGCCGCAGCCGGCAGAAGAGCGCGCGTCACTGCTCAGGCTTCGGGCTGTGTGCTCACCGTGCTGGAGAGCCAACAGGGCATTTCTGTGCCCCCCAGCAGCGGATGCCCATCAGCAAGAAACCTGGCCTCTGGATGGGGCTGGGGTCCCCAGGTTGGGGCTGCCGCCTGCAGAGCCTCTGTGCCAGGATCCCCCCAGGGCCGTTCCTGGGGCCGCCCCACCCGCTCCACACTGGCCATGAGCCACCGTGGCCCTGCTCCCATCAGGACCCCCTCGCCCTCCTGACAGTGCCCGAGCAGACTGGGGACACCCTGGCACCCGCTTTGCTGACCTCTCTCTACTCCCGCGCTGTCGATTCCTTCCTGGCACACCGTCCTGGGGTTTGCCCACCCGCCTGCCCCGTGAGGGGCTGACGTCTGCCGGGCGCACATGCAGGTTTGGGCAGGCAGCGCTTTGTCTCGGGCACCCCATGCCCCCACCTGGGGACCCCATGCAGCCTCCGCTCACCGCCCAACGCCTCCGCAGAGACCAGGGCTGCCCGAGTGCCACAGGAGGAGCCGGCCATGAGCACCACCATAGCTGGGGCCCGACGCCTCCTTCCCTGGCCTCGGCAGGGCTCAGCCCCCGGGTCTCAGCCCAGCTCCCAGCAAAATTTCCAGAGGCAAGAGGAGCTCTGGTGGAGGCCGGACACGCGGTGTTGGGGGGCTCCTTGTGCGCCAGAGCCTCTGCAGAAGAAATGTCCCAAGAGGGCGCAGGGCCACCAGCGCCCGTGTCCCCACACAGCCCCATCCCCGCAAGGAGCCAGTGGGGTTTGGGGCTGCCTCCGCCATGACCCCTGCGGGCCGGGGGCGAGGGCCGGGTGGGTGGGTGCTGCGGGCAGCAGGGCGATGGGCCGACGGGCCCCCACCAGCTTTGCAGCAAGCCGCTCTTCCTCCACCTTGGCCGGGGTCTCCTCATCTTCCGCAGCCCATGTCGCTCTCACCATTGGGGGTCACTGTTCCAACAAAAGCTGCGTCTCCGCTGCTCTCTCCGATTATTAAAAACAATATTTCTGCTACAGCTGTTTCCTGATTTGGCTGATATGTTAAGCTAGAATGAAAGGGTTTGTTGGGAATTTTTTTTCTCATTTACAGCAACTTCCTTAACTTCACTTTGAATTTCCTCTAAACTCTGATGAAATACAGTTCATCTGCCACCAAAACCTGAACCGAAATGATGTGAAAAAGAACCCACGAAAGGCTTTTTATGAGATCTCATTCTCCCTGCACAGGCAGCCCTGATCAGGGACTGTAGGCAAGGAAATAATTTCTTTTAAATGAGTGTCTGGTTCCTTTTATATTTTTTTCTTTCGCTTCAGATTACAAGGGAAAAAACCCAAGGTGTCAATCAGCTTTAAAACAGTTGAGCTGATCTTATTTCTTCTACATACTGTATTCAAGCCAAACATTCCCTGAATAGAAAAAGCGTAGAAAACTCATAATAGCTAAATTGGTGCTTTTAAAGCCCAAATTTAACATGCTTCCCTGGGGACGTTTTCCCAGCATAGAGGAAAACAAATATATGTGATTTAGTGTCTATTATAGAGGTTAAAATCTGCACCTATTCTTTCTTACACCCTGTCACGAGAAGAAAGAGCGAATTTCGGGTGGGAGAGGTACTGGGAGGCAGCATTGCACAGGCTGCCGGGATAGGCAGGGAGAGAGGAATTCTCTGCAACCGCAGAGCCCAGCGCAGCCAGGTGATCCATTTCAAAAGTGACACCATTTTTGCAAGAAAACAGGGAAGATCTACAGCATTTTCCTTTTGAACTCAACAGATAGTGGAAAGGAAGCTGTTTTTCTTTTCTTTGTATTTAATTTTTAAATCTAAGTGTTCGTTGGCTGGTAATAAAGCTCTGTGCAGGAAACTGAGCACGAAGCGGATGCTCGGCCAGGTGGTGCGAGGACAGGAGCTGCGGGACTGGGCTCGGGACATCCTTACTCTGCTCTGGGAGTGGGGTTTCAACATTTTCGGAATGGTTGTCCGTGGCAGTGGAAGGCTCACAGCCCCTTGCCGAGGCAGCCCTGCAGGTCATGCTCTCATCACGTTTGCTCTTTGGTTGCACCTGGGCTAGACCCAGAGGCCATCTCCTCCTCCCCAGGTAGTGTCATCCCTTGTCCTGCGCCAGTATTAAACCCTCTTCACCTGCCTGCAGTCAACAGTCTGGGAGGGGGGGGGAAACTATTAAAAGCCTTTCAGCTGACTGGGGGCTGGCTGTGGTCCTGCTGCAGCTGAGGAAGAGGTGGGTGGAGGAAGAACAGTGGTGGCATCTGCAACCTCAGCTTCCCTGGGCTGGTACCTGTGGGCATCTCTGCCAGGCATGCCCGGAGCCCTCGGTGTGTTGCCTGTCTGTTTGTCTGTCTCTGGTGATGACTGTTAGTAGATCCCCTGAGAGAGGGCAAAAGAAGCAGGAAAAGGGTATAAAAATGATTAAAACAGTATGTCTGACTGCAGCCCCTGGGTTCTTATCTGTAATTAGGGAATAATATGTGAGCAAAGGGAGTGCTGGTAGCTTTCTATTTTTCAATCTGCTTGCTTTCATTTTTCATATATTAATTCTTCCTTTTTATCTCTTGTGGTATTTTTCTTTTGTCTGTGTCACCTGTCCCTTCATTAGCCTATAAAGCTTGTCCTCAGCTCAGTTAGGGAAACTTCCTTCTTATTTCACCTTCTAATGTTTCCACTATCTACCTCCAGGCAATCTCTCCTAGTACAGTGAATTGGAGAGGTACAATAGCTGTTGTGAATTACTCCTTGCAGTCTACTCCTGCACTCCATATTTATTACTGGATTTACTTTATCTGCAGCGATGCACTGCTGCAGTAATCTGCGTGTCCACGCACCAGCGGCTCCTGGCACGGGGTCTGCAGGGCTTCCGCGCCCCGGCGGGCACGGTGAGCTGTGCTGAGCCCAGCCTTGGCCGGGAGCTCAGGCCTGTCCTGACCCCGAAAAGCTCCGCTTTGTGCAGCCTTGATGGAGGAACTGCTGTGGAAGACTTTTTTTTTTTTTTTTTTAAATGCAATGGAGATTAAAATTACTTGTTGTGGTGTCCTGGAGCTTTGGCAAGGTCTGAATTGTGAGACCTTGCAGTGCTCCTGTTTGCAGCAATCAGTTAATCCCTTCTTACAGAGAAGCTGAATCTGGCAGGGAGAAAGAGTTTAAAATCACTGTTAGCAGTTACATAGGACCTAAAAGTTACAGTGAGGGGGACAAGAAGAGTGGTAGCTGCCTGATACTTGGAACTATAGCATTTATTTGGGGCAATAAATCATTTCCTCTCCCTCATGGGCTGTGTTACAGGATGTCCTCCATGACTGCCAAGCCAGTCTCTCCCCACTTGTGACGCTCCAGGTGGGAGAGAAGCGGCTGAGCTGGGTAAGCAGCCAGAGCCGGGCTTTAGGAGCAGGACTAAGCACTGAGCTGCGGAAGAGGAGCCCGGCTGGGAGCGCCCAGCAAGGCACAGCACCGCGGAGCCATCAGCTCCTGCGCAAAGAGGTACTGTGGCTTAAATTGCATTTCTTTGGATCCAGAACAATGGGGAGCTCAAATACGTCCTCTCCACTGATGGAGACATGCCTGTACCAATTCCAAGTACATACATTTCTATAGAAGCCTTTCTGGGTCAAAGGACCAGAGTGCAAATTAGTTTGCTGGATCAGCTGAGGGATTTTTTGTGTTCACAAAAACATCACCAACTTAATTTTTAAACTGCGTTCGGGCTTGTGCATCCTGCCTACAATGAGGCTATAGCTCAAGTACTTCAAACGAATTGTATTCCTTCCTTTCTGGCTTTGCTTTGATTCCTTTTATTTTATCCTTAATTTGATTTTAAATACTGTGAGATGACAGAGGAAAGGGTCTCCTTGAGCAGCGCGCAGCATGCTAACTCTCCCGTTTCAAATATACAGCATGCTTAGGAACTTAAACCAAACACAGCTTGCGTATTTGCAGCAGGTCTAAACAGTTGTTCCTGAAACTGCAGCATGGATAAATGTTTAAATTCTTAAAAATATTAGTATAAATCTTCCTAGTATAAATTGGGACCTAAATCCTTCAAAGCTGGGAGGGAAGGCAGGGCCCTCTAGTCAAACAGACTCATTGTTTTGTTAATCCCAGGAAATATCTGGTTACCAGTGTTTTCTTGGTGTATCTCAGTTGAACACTTATTTAGTCAATTAATCATCAGTTACAAAAAATGATTTTTGTTAATATTTTTTTCTGGATCAATAGATTTTATACAAGAATCTTTCTGCTCATTAATTGGAGGGCAGCTCCTTGAAACAAATTCTGCCTGTGATTCTACCTTAAATTCATCAGTAGATATTAAATAGGTCATTGGTGTAATAAGGGCCAAATTTGCTTCTCATAGATCACAGTGGCCAGTGCTCCTAGGGTCTAATTATCCCATATTTGGTCAATAAGCCATTAACATACAGCCATGGATGTTAATAACCATTTCATGAAAAAGTCCTGGTAATTTATGAGATCAACATTGGTTAGGAAAATTAATAAATATTTCATTCCGTAAGATTTATCCGAGGACGTTTCGGTCTGAGGGAGGAAGCGCTGGGCTGCGAAAAGGGGGCCCAAGCTCAGATAAAGGAAGAAAGATGGGGGAAGGAAAGCCCAAATGCCAAGCCCATGGTAGCTGGGTTTAACTTGGGCTAATAAAAATTTACTTCAAATCCTATAGCTAATAAATCCAAAGGGTGTATGAGGGAGTCCAGTAAAACCTGACTTAACATTATGTTAGTGCTATTAACAATATTTATATAGATGTCATTTCACAGGAGGGTTAAAGCTGGTAAATTATGGGCCAGGCGTAGTGAGTCGCATCATGGAGCTGGCACGTCTGTATATATTCAGGTACCATAGCCTGCGCCTTTTTGGGTAACAACAGTTTAAATAACATGGAAGACGAAGGTGGCAGGCTCAGAATCTCCAATAACTTCTAGCCTTCCCGTCTCAGTAGGAACTGCCTTGAAGTTTAATAAACTTCATCATAGGATTTAATATACTGTGTTTACCAATCTATTCTTCAACTGATAGTAAATCTATTGTATTTTATTAGGCATACAGCAGTTATAAAAATGTGACATATTTTTTCCAGCTGTGGTCTTTAGCAGCAATCATGTTTTGCACACTTCTGTATTCAAATACTTTCTGATAGCTAACAAACCTAGTGGAAGCTTGAATTTTACCTCACAGTCACTTCCAAAATGTCAACTATTTTTAACTTTAGGCTGTTTTAAAACCCAGTTTTAGCCTGCTAGGCTTTGAAAGCCAGTTTGTGTCAAGAGCAGAGTGGGATGACTTAGCAGCGACAGCGCAGCCCAGGGCGCCAGGGCTCAGGACCAGCACGGTGCTTTGCCAGGAGGCTTGCCGTGTACGTGCTTTTGTTTCAAAGCCAAGTGGAATGTGGAGGAATGATATGCAGTGTGAAGTCTTGATTCAATATGGTACTTACACAAGTGCTTAAAATAAAACAAATCAAACATCAGGTGTTAATGCTTTGCTGAATTGTGCCCTTAATTACTTTTGCAGTGGGTTGAAATCACACACCTCACCTGGGTGTTATGTTCTTCAGGATCTCACTGACAGGGATTTGCACACTCAGACAGTGATGTCTGTTCTTACCAATATGATTAAACTAGATGATTATTTCTTTCCTGCAAAAAATTGGGTTTGGAGATTAAAACCTAGGTGGTGTGGCTGTAGAGCTGTGCAGAGCAGCCCTGAGGATATATTCAGATCTACCCGTACGTACGAACGCAGCCAGCTTGGGAAGCTGTGCTCGCAGCGGCAGCACGTGCTGTAAGACCACGGCTGCGGTTGGGTCTGGCTGGCAACGCGCCCATCCAGCCTTGGTGGCTCAGCGCTGGGGGCACCCCCAGTGGGCTGCTTTCAGGCCAGCTTGCCTGGGCGGTGGCCACAGCAGTGCTGGTATTTCAAGTTGTTCCAAAACCAGATGAAATGAGACGCTGCCTGGGAGCAAGGGGAGCTCCTGGAGGAGATGCTGGTCCACTTGGGAGGCAGGTGTGTTCAGCTGAGGCCTTCGAGCAATAGCTTGGTATTTGCAGGTCGTTCTGCTTCAGCCTCCTCAAGTCTCGGTGCTGAAGGAGCTTGCATCAGGGGATGCTGCAAACACTTGTAGGCTATTGACTCCATTGTTAATCTATGTTGAATGATTGCACTATTCCATCCTGCTGCCTCTCTCTGATTAGACTTGTAAATGGAAAACCATAAAAGTCAAAAATGAGAAAATAGAGGACAGAATGAGAGAAGGCACTTATCCCTCAGACGAGTCCTGAGCACTGCGAGCACCCCCAAAGCTGAGAGCTGGGCGCTCTGTGCAAGGATGCTGCTCGGGGTGCTGCGGCTCTCCCTGTCCTGGGCAAGCACTGGTGGCGGCGGCGGCAGCAGCACCCCGCTGCCTGCGACAGGGCCAGAGAGCAGAGGAAGAGGGAAAGCAGCCGCTTCTGTTCCCAGGAGGTGTTTGTGGGGTCCCTCCGATCAAACGCAGTCTGGCTTCAGGTCTTTACTTGCTGATTAAGTTTCACCACCAGGTTTTTCCATCCACTCCTTGGCCTTTATGCCCTCAGTGACACGATGTCTATTGCCCCTGCCAAGGCTCTCTTCAGCACATTAGCTTAGCTATGGGTAAACCCAGACATCAGGGGAAAAAAACCCACTGACAGTTAATAGAGCCCTGTAGGTCCCTGACCCCTGGGGATAAGCATACAGTAGCTGGCAAAAAAATACATTCTAACGTCTTGGGGAAAAGGTCAGAGTAGCAAGAGAAAATAGGCTGTTCGTGTTTTGTGGAATATTTATCAGGGCTTCAGGCTCCAGAGCTGTGCAAGGGGGTAAGGGTCTCTAACCGGTGCTCAGACAGGGCTTCCCAAACGCTGCAGCACAGAGGTCTATGCGGCAAATTGCCAACAGTCAGAGGGCTACACATCATTTGCATAATCTGCAAGATCTAATTGTGTCTTTGGGCTTTTAATAAAATGGGATTGGTTTTATTTCAGTGGTTGGCTCATAATAAAGGATTCAGCATTCTCAAAATCAGAATGGATCGTGTGCGCTCTTGCAGCCCTCCCTATTTCCAGCCGAGACGCCCGGCACCCTGCGAGCCCCGTGTCCGCAGGGACCGTGGCTCTGTGAGCACCGGGGAAGGGACAGGGAGCTGTTGTCCAGCTGTCTGTGGGAGGGTATGCTGCGTGGTGAGGATGTCCCTTTGTCAGCCTAAAAAAGACATAGTGTATATATGCCTTTAGGTTGTTTTTTTCCAAAGTGGAGAGTAGAAAAAAGGGAGGAAAGTAGATGAATAAAAAGATTGAGAAATGGAAGAAGAAAGAAGGGTATAAGCAAGGTGCTAGGGAGAAAGAAGGAGCAACCACCCCTCGGCTTCCATTTACTGGAGGTGTTACTGAGGCTCCTAAAGAGCCAAAGCGCCGTTCTGATCTCCGAGGCACGCGCCTGAGCCCCAGCAGTGCTACGGGGAGCTCTCAGCCACTGCTCCCCGCTCCTGCTGTGGGATGCGCAGGATGAGAGCACCCACCCCGGCTCTGGGCTTGGTCTGAGCGTTCAGGCAGTGCGGATTTGGGAGGAA
Source organism: Grus americana (assembly GCF_028858705.1). NCBI lineage: Eukaryota > Metazoa > Chordata > Aves > Gruiformes > Gruidae > Grus > Grus americana. Next base: position 7,881,471 of record NC_072871.1, read on the forward strand.
GCAAGACTAAAGCATGTCTGCTCTTGCTGAGGTGGTTGTGCAGCGCACAGCCATAATATAATATTAATGATCAGTCTTGAGAGATGCGTAACCCTCTTCCTCGTGCTGGAGCTGCGCATTTCTCCCTCTCCCTTCTGCAGCGTGGCTTTGGCTTTGCAAACCTTTGTTCTCCCCCTCAGCTCGGCGGCCCCGTCGCCGCGTGCCGCACGGGCGGCAAGCAGGAGGTGCTCGTCCCGGCCCTCCCGCGGTGCTGCCGTACCACATCTGCTTGCCTCCCACCTGGCTGCCTCGGCCCCTCTCAAATTTAGATCTCCCTGCTGGGAGAGCAGCACGGAGCTGCTGCACAAGCAGCTTGGCCGAAAAAATCAATAATCTTTTCAATAAAGCATTTTATCCCTTATATATATTGTCTCTCATAAAGATTTTACACAGACAAAAAGTTCAGAAGTTGGTATAAAAAATGTTGGGAAAAAGGTGAAGATACGTAAGTAAATTACAAACTTGAGGCTGTTTGCAGTACCTTGGGAAAGTGGGAGTTATATTGATGAGTTTTTATTGATTTACCATCATTCCCAGTGTGGACATTTTCTGGTCTATTATACCACAGTCGCAGCATATTCCCATCGCAGCACTAAAGAGGAAATATGGACAGCCTGACCTTGGCAATATGGAGATAATGAAATACCCTTAATGATCCTTCCAAAAGATTTTACAAGCCGACTTCAGATTGTATCTACTCTGTGCTATGCTAATTTTTAAGAAGCCTTGCAAGCAATACCAGGGTTTTACAGCTTGAATCCTAACTGCGGGTGTTTTGGGGTTAAATAGAACAAAAACAGGTGACCTTACTACCTGATAAACAGAAGTTGCTGTGGCAGTGCCTGGCGTTTCCAGGAGGACCTGAGGTTATTTGTCCCCTTCCAGGGGAAGGACGTTTGTGCAGCCACCCCCCCTGCCCTGCTTCGCCCCGGTGCCCACCCCTCCGGCCAGGTCGGGCACAGCCGGGGCTGCCCACACGCCGCAGTGCCCGGGCTCACCCCGTAGCGCAGCAGGACCGGCCGTGCCACCGCCGGCACTGGCCCCGCCACGAGGCTGCAGCCCCGGCGGAACGTGCTCGACACCGGGAAGAGTTGCGGCACTTCAGGGTGACTTTGGGGACAGCTCAAGGAGATTTACCATATATATACCTGCCTGGAATTGTACCTAGCAGGGACATAAATAGTAGGTTTCAGTGCTCTGCTTTCTTCGTCTCCCCTCCCCGGCCCAGCTGGCAACACAATTACCAGCCCCAAAGTATTATTTTCTTAATAAAAATGTTACGTGTAAAGCAAAGCCACAAATGAGTAACAAACCCATGCAGATTTCAATCACTCCCTTCTTTATTCCCCAGCGAGATTGCTAATGACCTTCACGCAAACCTCCACCAAATCTTTTTTAAAGGCAAATATTAATTTCCTAGCATGAAAAAAGGAAATAAAAAAGCCTATTTTTCATGGGAACCGTGCAGAAAGAAAGATATATTTTCCTTCAAAATGCGGGGAGGATTTTTACATTTTGTCACTTGCTTTGCATAGACTTGGTACCACCATTTGTTCACCTCTGAATGTAATCTCTCCCCATAAAGCTTTGCTTTAAATTCCTCAGCTACCTGTTAGGCTCTGATAGCTCTTTAGCTATGCCCAGAGCGTTGGAGGCTGCACGCTCCTGCAGCGTGTTTCTGACTCACTGGGAAGAGACTGGGAATGACTCTTTAAATTTTAACAGCTGAACCATTCATTTTTAAAAAGAATGCACCAAAGCGATGTAACATTTCACAGCAAAGTCTCCAAAAGTCATTTATAACACAAAAAACCTTTGTAGGAAGTTGCATTGTACTGTGCTATTGCATCCGTAGCCTATGGATTTTCCCATGCCAGCAAGCGCTGAAGATTCGGTATGAGAAGCGGAGCGACGTGGGAATACACACGTACGTGTGCACCTGCACGTGCACAGGGCTGAGCAAAGCCAGCCTCGCCGTTGCCTAACTCCGTGCGGACAGCCGGGATGCAGATCCTCTGCACACCCTCACCATTTGCAATGCGAGCACAGAGCGTGCTGCTTCCAAAATGAGAAAAGCATTTCCAGGACGTTAGGCCTTCTTTCCACACTAAGTTTTGATATTCTAATGGTTTATCGAGTCACCGGACTAGGTTTATGTGTGCTCAGGGTGAGTTTGGACCTGGACCTTTGGCTGCCGCTTGCTTCCAGCAGACTTTCCACTGCCTCAAGGTTTTTGTTTGTGCCCCAGAGTCAGAGCTAACACAAAATGTGGTATGAAATAGAAAGCCATCCTAGAGCACAAAACTGAGCTTCACCGAGGAGACTGGGGCATCCAAACCAGTCTGTGCAAAATCACATTTGTGCTTGATTCGAGACTCAGAGCAGCGGCACAGATGCAGCTTCATCCCTTATTTTAGACCTCACCTACATCTTCAGTAATATTTCTTAGCATTAGCTTCATTAATCAGTTGAAGGAGTGGTTTGAAGGGTATTTTCAGGAGGTTGTTTGCCGGGTTTTTATTCCATAAATCTTGTAAACTTTTCTTAGGACAGCCCACTTAAAAGGAGAGGAAGCATTCTATAAGAACCGACATAAAGCAAACCCCTGTGCTGTGAGCCATGCCTACTTGCTGGCTCCGTCCCGACTCTGGCATTTTCTCGTCACCATGTTGCACGTCCCTACCACCGATGCTCACGCGGGCCACGTGCCAAATACCGTCCTGTTGTGCTCCCACGTCTCACCGGCACCGCGAGGCGTTCGGGTCCAGCCTTGCAAACAGCCCCGTGTTTACACCTTCGGCAGGGGACAGCAGGACGCTGCGCTGGCCGGCCAAACCACACAGATCTGCCGGCGACCCCTCCTTGGCGAAACCCGCCATCAGCGCGTGCCCCTGCAACGGGAGGCCCTGCTCCGAACTGCGCCGCCCTGCGAGGAGCCTGTCGGGCGTGAGAGGGGCAGAGCCCCAGTGGCCAGGGATCGGTAAGAAGCCGCAGACCGTCGACCGCGGCTGCACCCGGGACCCTGCGCATACCCCCAGCCTCCCGCCCCCGCTGCCCTGCCATCCCGGCGGGAAGACAAGCCCTGTCCCAGGAGGTCACCCTGCGAGGAGGCGTCCCGCGGAGCATCCCTGCGGAGCGGCGCCCGGGGATGAGGAGGCTGTGCCCTGGGTCCCGGGGGCAGCGGGGAGGTGGGGAGCCGGGGAATCCCCTCCTCTGCTTCGGCGGGTCGTCAGCCCGTCACCACACAAAATAAGCAACAGTTTGCCTGCGCATATTTGGGAGGAAAACAGTTAATATGATAACAATAGCACTAAATCAGGCACAGAACTTCAAGTACAAGTCACAGCAAGAAGTTGTTAATACCTTTATTATGGGATAAAATGTATTCATGATATTAAAGACATCACATTTCTGCCCTGGTGTCACATTTTAGATGTAGCGTAGATAAATGATATATCACTGTAAGAGATCTACAAAAACCATTAGTAACCATGACATTTTGACGTCAGATTTTAAAAAATTCCTAAGTAATCTTTTTGATTTATGAAATGGTGTCCAGGTTCATCGAGACTGATCTCAGATTTATCACAGCCTGGTTAGAATTATTAATGATTTTCAATTTGTAAATCCAATGCCAGCATGTCCAAGTGCTCTCAGCAAAATCACAGAGAGCTGACAGGGAGATTTTGCTCAATCCATAGTTTTCAGCTATTACAAGATTTTTCTGGTTAACTCTCTGCCGCCCGGCGCGGGTGCGCCAGCCCGGCGCACAAAGGCATTGTTCTGCCGCGGCACAAAGGAGGCGCGTCCCGGGCACCGCCGCATGAATCACGGCCCGAATGGCCATGAAACACATGGCGTCAACAGGAATGAATGATCTGACTTTTACAGGCTCCTACTGAAGACCCTTAAAGACTTAAATTATAATGAGAAGAAAAGCTGATCTAAGCCAAAACAGACGGGCTTGGGTAGTTTTCCCCTACAATTCATCACAAGAGCAGATGAAAGGGAGGCAGGGGCAAAGAAAAAAGCACAGGCACGTCTCCAGCCCTCAGCAGCCTCGCAGGAATATCTCCGAAGAAGAAAGCACACCTTGGGTAAATAGTTACAAACTCCAGAGCCCGCGCAGAATATTTATTTCCTAATTTATGGGATAATTGTCCCACCACTACAGGGAGGGATTAGAGGGAGACTTTCATACAAATATTTTCTGTACAGTAGCAGGCCGGCTGTTCCTCAGGAGCGGAGTGTGCAGGTCTCTGCCGCCGTACCTGCCCTTTTGTGGTAGCAGGTGTCACCGAGCGGACGCTGCGGGTGTCACCGCCGGCTCCTCCAGGACCAACATTGCCATTTTTTTTAAGATGGCTAAATGAAAACTGCCATGATTCATCCTTAGGCTGTGGGCAGCTAAATTATTATTTACTTCAAAAAATTATCTCTCTAGTGTGCCTAAGATGCTACATTTTCAAGACTTTGGGCTCGCTCAGGGTCTGCACCGCAGCCCTGATGCCCCAGGTGCCCCGGGAGCCAGCACGGCTCCGGCTGCTCTGCTGGGGTGGGTGCCTGGGTGCCAGCAGCGGGGCCGGCACGGTGCCCCGTAGGCAGGAGGGGGCTCCTCACAGAGTGACTTCGCACGCTTCCCCTTCCGACTAGGTTTGGCCTTTTTTATCTTTAAATTTTGCAAAATGTCTTCCAAAAGCAGAAAGGAAAACCACAGTTTCTTGTCCGCAGAGGCAATGTAAAGCGGCCGCTCTTGCTGCCTCTCCCGGCCGTCGGGGCGGTGGGTCCTGCCGCTGGGACCTGCGCCTCCGTCCCACACACCGGCCAAGCTCTTGGCTCTTCCTCCCAGAATCACCCAGATTTATTAAAGGGCAAAGGAAGCTTGGGTTTGGGGCATGGTGGGGGCTGTTATAAATTATTCCTGAATCCACGTCCAGGCAGGGTAAAATAGCGGTGCAGCTCCAGACTGTGTGGAGGAGCAGGACTTGTGGTACTACTTCAGCCTCTGAGTGAATTTTAGCTTCATCCTGCAGGGAAGTCGGGAAGATAACATTTCAGGTAGGATAAAATTCCAGTAATGCTCCGGGCTGGGGCTGCTGTGGCTGCTGGTACTTCACAGAGCACTTGGGTGCCTGGAGAGAGTCAGTGTCTAGTTTTTTCTCAAGTGCTCCACCTTAATTGGGCAGGTAAAACTCTATAATTAGGGACCTTAACTGGGGAATTTTTCTAATCCATCATATCTGCTCCATTATTCAACTCTATCAAATCCACGCATGCAAGGAGAAGCAGGACATTCTTCACAACACTGTCAATATTAACGTCTTTCCAATTACAGAGCATTATAATGGCAATCTAATGAGGAACTGTGACATGCTGGCTGCAACTCCTAACTTTTGATTAAAGCCTCCTTCAAGATGCTCCCCTTTAATTTATGGCATAGGGCCGTACAGGCACGGGTAGGGAAGTGCTGGGAGCTGGGGAGCCTCCAGCGCATGCTCTGGGCACCCCAGGAGCCCCCGCAGCCCCGCTGCCCACCGAGCCACACCAGGGCCAGCCCCAGAGCAGCCCTTTGCTCCGTGCCTCTCCCCGCGCTGCTCTGCCGGGCAGGTGATGGCTGCCCATTGTCCTCCCCGGGACTGGGGTGACCTGCCTCCCACCAGGAGCCTGGCACAGCCCCGTGCCAGCCATCCCTGCCAACGCCAGCTCTAGCAGAGCAGCTCCTGTCACCCCAGGACACCTCCTGTGGGGGAGAGGGACGGGCATCTTCCCCCCTGACAGTGACGGACAAGTCTATCCATCCCAGGCTCTGCCGCAGACTCTGCCAGCAGCCTCCCACTTTATCTGTTCGCATCCTTGCAGCCTCGACACCAGGAAATGAATTTCCAAACTGATAAAGATACCTTGCTGCTTACACAACTGATCTCCCAGATGAGACACGGCTCCATGCGAGGACCAAGACACTCAACGGCGTGTGTAGATAGGCGCAGGCTGGAGCGGCCGGGCACCTCGCACAGGGTTGATGTTTCCTCCTCCGTCTGCTCCCGATGGTGCTGCCCTGCTGCCTCTGCTGCTCTCCCCACGCCGAGAGCCCCCAGCCCGGCGCAGCAGTGCCATCCAAACCCAGAAGCACAAGCAGACTTGCTCTCCGGTGTTCTGGTAGACCAGTCATTGCAGTTTCAAAGCACTTTTTTTATTTTTAGATCCTCTCTGAAGTATCTAACTCTGAACTATCAGGTATCCAGGACTAAATGCAACAAATATGGTTCTCTCCAGCCCTGTAGAGCTCTTTTTACTTTTTTTGTTCTCTGAAGTGTCACTTCTTCACGTGACCCCAATATTTGCTGGCTCCCAAATTACACAGCACAAGCACGGCTAATTTGCTGCCCAAGGTCAGGCAGCCCCTCTCCCAGCAGTTCTGCTTCCTGGGTATCTTTGGGATCTTTGAATCTCTGCAGATGGAAAATGTATTTTCAAAGCCATACTTTGCAAAATGCTGCCACACTGTACATTTAATCTAATGCAGCCTTTGCTGATTTCTCTTTAAAATGTGTCAGTTACTTAAAAGCAATGTGGACAGTGAGGAAGACGGCTTTATAAAGAGAGCCACCTTTGCACAGGCAGCACACAAGAAACGGGATGAGGTGGGAGAAAATTTGCTAATAAGTAACATGAACAGCTTTAGTGCACTGTGCTCACGTATCAGTCGTGTCCTCGCCCCCACCTCACAGCACACCTGGATACGTGCCTGTCTCCGAGAGCCTACTCGCTTGCGGCAGCTCTGACACTGGCAGCCCGTGGCTGGCAGGATCGGCTCCACGGCCGGGCTGTCGCTCCCAGCAGGGAAAGTCCTGCAAGCCCCCGGGTGGTTTGCTGAGGGTCACTGTGGCCAGCGGAGCACCGTCAGCAGCATCCCAGAGCTGCTGCGATACCGGCCATTTGCTGGGTATGGCCATTTGGGCCAGTGAGGTGGCTGACACAGTGGCCAGGAAGCCGTCGCCGCTGAGTCTTCTGCCTGGGATCACACTTCCGACCACATCTGGCTACGAGACCCGACGGGGGTCAGACCTGCCCTAACCCTGCCAGCACGTGCAGACGCCCGGAGCACCCTTGAGGAGGGAGCGGCGTCATTCCCGGCTGTGCACCCACCCAGCACAGCTCACCCGGCTGTAAAGCAGCTCCAGGGGAAGCCCGCTTGTGTGCTCGCACCTTCCACACGCACCGGGAGGACACACCGGCGCCTGGTGCGGCCTCTGCAAAGTCCCTCGTGAATGTCTGTCGTCAAAGCCCCACGTGCAGTTTAGCAGCGCGATACACCGCGTTGTAACCTCCGAGTGCTTAAGGGGAAGAGACAGAGGCACAGCTACGCCCCGGGAAACCTCTGCAGCACTACGGGCTCCAGACCCTCTGCTGGCTTTGTTCTCTGATGTCTGCCTGGGCTTCCTTCAGATGACAAGGGAAGAGTGTGAGTTGTTGCTACTGCGGCTGAAAAAGGGGGTTTATTAAAATATTCTTCTGACAGGTTCATTTTCTGAATTCCTCTGGATTATTTCCAGCATTCCAGTTCCATCAGAAAAAGCTCTTTTCAGGGGACGGGGAGAGGCTCTGAGTCATTTCTTCCCTTTTCTTCTCATTTAGATGGGAAAGGTTAATCCTTTGAAAGTCTGAAATAGCCACAACTAACTGCAAGGGAGCGTGCTGTTCCACAATGCAAGAGGAGAAGTGCTTGGCCAGGGCAATATCTTGAGAAACTGTAATCCTGCAAGAGAAGTCATAATAACAGAGGGAATAAATTGTCGCAGCTGTAGCCGTCGTTGCCATTTGTGTGTTTGGGTTATGTACGTGATGCTGCAGCCATGGCCAGGCTGTAAGGAATCCCCTCTTCTTGCAGGGCAGTGGGCTGCTGCAGGGTGCTCACCCCTGGCGAGGTGGGTGGCATCGTCTCATGGACCTGACTCGCTCCAAAGCACCCAGCGGGGCGGCGTGAGCCCAGCAAGCAGAGGAACGCTGGTCACCTTTTAAAGTTACGCTTTTTCATCAAACTTCTTAAAAAAGGCCAGGTCTGGATAAACTCAAAATTACCATATCTTCAACTAGAGATTTGTCTCTGTGAGGCCAGTCCCACCTTTACAGAGGAATTTCTGTGCGTCGTGCACAACCGACAAACAGCGAAAGACCATCAGGTCCGCACTGGGGCTAACGATGGACGTGTGGCCAAACGGCCCCGTCGGAAGCGGCCGCGTTTATCCATCGCGTGGAGCCAAATCCAAGGGCGTGCAGGGAGTCCATCCGACAGCTACCTGGGGAGCGGCACCGGCAAATGCAGGTCCTGCAGCCCAGCACCGCGTCCAGGAACGCGCTCAGATACCTGCCGAAGGGCCTCCGGAGCCGCGGCTGGCAGGAGCGCCGCACCGATCAAACCAGTCTATGACTCTATGAGCGATGCTCTCCCAGCCGGCCCTCGCCCCCGGCGGCTCGCCCAGGCTCCGCAGCCGGCTTCGGCGGGTCCTTGCCCTGCCAGTGCTGGTGTTACCCCACCGGCTGCCGTGGGAGCCCGAAGCAGCAAGGAGCCCTCTGCCCCGGACGCTGGGGCCGGCGGGGAAGGGTGCTGGGGCTCAGCATGGCACGGGGCATCCCTGCAGCCCGGGAGGGCAGGGGCTGGTGCCCACCCCTCGTCTGCTCCGCTAACGAGCCAGCACCGGCGCCTCTTTCCGGAACAAACGTGATTCCAATTGAAAACTAACATGACAACAGGCGCACACGGTAATAACCCAGTGAGGAGACATGGCTCTCAAGACATCCACAGACTCCAGATTAAATGAAATTTTGACAGAGAAAAATATGTATTGGCAACATTTCTTGATCCACAATTCAAAGAGAAAATTGAAACCATATTTCCGTAAGAATCAGACACTGGAAAGAAGTTCTTAATAAACAAAAAGAGACAGGTCATGTAATTCACTCCCTCTTCCTTTTTTTCATTTGTTGGCCAGTAACTATTAAGAGTCAAGGAAAGAAGGTTTTTAACTGAAAATTTGTACTTGAGCCTGACAAACAAAACAACTTGGAAGGAAGTTTCCCAGCTGCAAGTCAGAATATTTATGTATGGAGATGCAAGGAACATTTCAAAACATTAAACAATTTGCAAAAAAAAAGCAGCCATTTTTGGGCCGAGATTGTCTGGTTTAAAGACTCTACTCCACCTCGCTTTTAAAACACAATGGCTGCAAAAACCAGAGGTGGAGAGAATGGATGTGCACTCGTCGTCTTGTTTGTTTAGGGACGAATTAAATGTTATCTCCCGGAAGCCGGTCAGCACGTCGGTGGCGTGTTGGAGCCCTGTTTAAATGGGTCAGCTTGCCTAGCAAGTCAAATACATTTACTCTGGCGTGACTCAGGTACGTGTCCGGTTAGAAGAGCTCTGCGTGGGGGTAATTTCACTCAAGAGCCAGTGCCCTAAGCTCAGAATTTTTTTCCCTGGATTTTCTGCTCTAATTATTCCCAGGATGTAGGGCTTTGGCTGTGTCTTGGTTTGAAAGGCTAGACACACACAAGTGTGGGCTGAGGAGTCAGGACGTGGACGCGCGCAAACGCCAAGCACGGGCGTTAGGGACAGGCGCTCTCTGGAGACAGAACCCTGCCCTGGGCTGGCAGGAGCAGCCTCTGCTCCCGGGACGCCAAGCGCTCGCGTTACTTCGAGCGCAGCAAAACCTCCCCAAGGCAGCAGGCACCTCCTTCCCCCACGTGTGCCCCGTCCTAGCGCAGAGCAGCTTCTCTGCAGAGGGAAGGGTTGGGTGATGCAGCTCCCGGTCTTGTTATTGCTGCCCGCAACAAAACTAGTGCTCCCTTCTGCCAGTGCCAGTCTAGGGAGCCAGGGAGAGGGGGGTGGCTCTGGACCCCCCCCAGTGCGAAAAGGACCCCCATCTCAGGCAGCGTCACCTCCTGCTCACGTGTCCCCGCATCTCTGGAGCCGGAGCTGGTGCTGCAGCCCCGGGACAGGGAGCCCTCCTCCCCCAGCGCAGCTCGGGGCGGCGTGGGATGTCTGCACTGTGTCTGAGCCCTGGCAGGGGAAGGAGGCCGTGACGTCTGCCCCGGAGAATGAGATCTCCTGGTCAAAGAGAAGGGAAAACGGAGGAGAGGAGAGCCTGGTGTTAAAACTGAAAAGGACAACTTTCGGTGGAGGGGTTTTTTTGCTGCTGTTTTTTTGTTGCATGACACACAGAAAGCTCAAAATTGTTGGGAAGCCCCTCAGCAGAGCTGCCAAGGTGCAGCTACTGCAGCACACACCTCCGGTGCCATGCCCAGCTCCAATGGCCCCATGCCGGGGATCTGGGAGGGGGCCCACACACGGGCTGCAAGCCAGGGACGGCACTGTGGGCCGATCCAGTGAAACAGTTCATTTGTAGGGTAGCCAAACATTTGCTTTTGCATCATGTTTTCAATGGAAATGGCTTATTCCAAGATGAAGATTTTCTCAGAAAAATAGTGTCATTCAAGGTTCCTTTTGTTCCAAATTTTGTGGATCTAGATCCGGGGTTTAGCATTGCATTTTTTTCCTGTTTGAAAAGTCTCCTCCTTCCTCCTAAGCGAGACCTGGAAGAAAAAGCATGGAGACAGGGTAAACAAAAACCCCAGTTTGTGGAAATCCTTAGGAAAAACCCCGCAGAAGATACACCTGAAGGTGACAGCTGTGCAGAGATTCATTTTCCCAGCTTCCCGGATGAAGAGGAGCAGAGCGGCGTCCATGGGACGACTCGCTCCTGGGGGCCAGCGTTTGCTCCGGGCTGAGATCCTCAGCCCCAGCGTGAAGCCCGAGACCTCTCGGACCCTCACCAGCCCGCTGGCCCGGTCAGCTGGCCGCAGGTCCAGGAGGACCGAGGTGAGCCATGCCGGTGTCGGTGCAGCGGAGCTGGCAGCTGGGCCCTCCCGCGCCGCAGAGTGACATGAATTAGCATGTGACAGTGACAGAAAATGGAAAAGAATGGCCCTGCAAATGCAGTTACAAGAGAAAGGCAAATTGATTTAGTGGACATATGAGTATTTTTGAGAGAGAAAGCAAGAGAGCTGCCTGACATATTCCGAGATACCCTACGATTGCTTCTCTTAAGGAGATGTCATTCAGATTTTCCTGAACTAGCCTTTAAATTACAGTTCTATAAATAGATAGGACACTGGCAGTATTTACAGTATGAGCATCAGGTGAAAAACTACAGCTTCTGCAGCGCTTGCTCATCTCACCTTGTATCTGCCCTGCTGGAGGTTAACTCTTATTTCCATGTTAATGCCGTCTCAATCCCAATGACTGCCATTTGTCAAATTAACATTCATTTCAACAACCCAAAAGTGAGAGCTTTTAAACATTAATTCACAACTATGAGCTCTTCTCAGCACATTATTATGTTACTGTGATGAAACAAACTGCCTATGGAAAGATATAGATCCTACTGGAAACGTTGGCACTGCAGATGAGAGAGGAAACCCATTACGGAGCAGAGCTAACGCGGGCTCCCGTGGCGAGGGCAGAGGCGCCCGCACGCCGGTGCTGGCAGAGGTGGCAATCAAAGGAGCCGGGAGCCCGCAGAGCTCTGCTCAAGCAGGACGTCCCCGGGTCTGGCGCACGGGTCCCTGCAAAGCGTGGGGATAGAGAGCCCCCACCCCGGCTGGAAACGCGGGCTTGCCTCGCTTGAGGGCTTCCTCTCCTCCCTGCACGGCATTCCCGGGAAGTGGCTTGCTGAGCACCCGGTCCTGCTGCTCGGCTAGCGCGCCTCTTTCCAAGGCACAAGATTACCATCTGAAACATTTAAATCTGTGCTATTTTGAGTCTGCAATTATTCCAGCTCTCACAATGACTGATCAATGTGCTGTCTCCGATTAATAAGACAAATTAGGGGAAGGGCATTCCTACGACAATGGCTGATGAGGGCCGCTGCCGCCGCGTCCTGGGGTGCACGCGTGGGTGTGGACAAAGGCAGGAAGCGGCGCCAGCGCCCAACGGCTCTTGGGACTTCCCTTGCATGGGAGCCGCGCTTCTCCCTGCGCACGTGCGCTTCCCTCCTGCAAAAGTGGCGAAGCCCACGGCCTCATCGCTGCCCTTCTGCTGCCTGTCTCAAGGGAGGAGCCACGGCGCTTCCAGAAACGCTGCTGCGTTCACGGGCAGCAGGGCACACACGGTACCTGCAGCCTGCGCCCCAGGCAGTCCCTGCTCGGAGCACCCAACGGGTTAGGCGGGACATGCTGCACACAGAGGGAAACGTGCCGCCCTTCACTGGTGAGCACCGACAGCCCCTTGCAGCCTGCGCAGAGACCACCCGCCGCAGCCTGGCGCTGCACGTGGTGCTCAGCAGAGCTCTGTCCCCTCCGCCGCCCTCCTGAACATCCTGCACCACGGGGTCCATGCTGTCCCCAGGGGCTGGCGCTGACCCTCCCGGGACGCCCCGGGGCCCCTCCCTGACGCCTCCTCCCTCCCATCCTGTTCTCCAGAGCCTGGTCTTGGTTTCAGCTGAGTTACAAGAAGAGCTGAACTGATGTGGCTCTTTTTCAGAGGGGGCTCCGGCAGCGCACGCCGACAGTGCAGCAGAACAGGATTTCCTCTTGCCTCTCCAAACGGGATAAGGGGCTGAGACCGGAGGGTTCATTGGGGATGCTGAAGGTGCTGTTTCCTCTCCAGGACTGATCCCTGCTGCCACCACAGCTCCCACATGGCTCTGCCGCGGGCAGATGCTGCTGCACAGGGGCACGGCACCCTCCTCGCACGCACTGCCACAGCTGCGGCACACGGCTCAGAAGGGTGGAGGAAAATCAGTGCACACAACAGGCTGGTGAGAAACCTGTTGTTTGACGCTTGTTTTCAAAGCCTGCCCCGAGCAGGTAGATGCAGGAAGCCGGGACCAGCGGTGGCAGGAAAGGACCCCAGGCAATGCCACCAAGTGCCTGGCACCCATCCCACGTGCCTGGGGGGTGCGGGGCTCCGGGCGCTGCCAGGGCAGCGGGCAGGAGCTCACCACCGCCATCCCACAGCTGGGGGGAACTGCAGCCCTCCCGCCTGCCCGAAGCTGCTGCGGGCAGCACCGGCACTTTGGGGCTTTCTGCCACGCAGCGCCCATCCTGCATCTGGCCTCCTGATTTTCCTGAGGGTCTATCTCCCCAAATAAGCAAAGACAGATACCTACAGCTCAACTGCATCTAGAATAATACATGGCTCCTAACTGAATACAAGGCTGTAATTCAATCAAGATGTTCTGCTGACACTATAAACTGGGAGAGCAGCTCAAAGCAGCGTGTATAAATGCCAGCAAAACCCCGAGACTGAATTACAGCTGTACTCTTGCGCCAGACACCGTCGCGGCTCAAACGCAGGGGAACAAAGTCCTCTTTGTTAAACTAATTATTTTAATACATATAAGGAAAGGACAGAAAGGACCTGTTAAATATTTACCGTTTCAGGCCTGTTCTTCGTAGGACATTTTTTTGCATGTTGTTGATATAAGCTGTTATGTGCAGCAGTTAAATCTGCCTATAAAAAGGGAAAGGTTTGAAGTGTGCATGACATATTTCAGGGGGACTGGGTGACTCAGGGGGTTGGTAATGGAGCGCGCAGCCTTTCACCTCCGGAGCGCTGGTTTGAATCCACAAGCCGTTACCATCTGGAGGTCGTTTGGCGTCATCCCTGTTACGAGTTGGGCTGTTCTCTATCCTAACAACCGAGCGCTCACGTGGTGAAAGAGGTCCCCCAGGCTGGCACGGTGCCTGGCCATCCCATCAGAGGGGTAGGGAGGGCAGGGGAAGGGGCTCGAGCTCTCCCTGCCGCCTTCGGGAGCCCCTGGGACAAACGCCACCCCTCGCTCACCGGGGTGTCACGCTGCTGCGTCCCATCAGGGACAGGAGAGCTCACAACACCCCGAAAAACACTGAGGCCTCCTGATGCCGGGAGGGGCCAGCCCGGGAGCACCCGAGCAGCGGTGGCAGGGCAGCAGTGCCGGCAAGCACCGGTGTCCCCGTCCCGCTGCGGCTTCTGGGGAGCAGAGCAGGGGACCCCCGTGTCCCATCAGCGCAGGCCAGTGTGTGACCAGGGGAGCTCGGCACCGGAGGAGAGTTTGGAAAACCTGTTGCCAAGGAAACGGCTGTGTTTGCTGCAAGGAAGAGCGCGCTGTGGTGCTCGGGCGCTGCCGCCCCGGCGAGGGTACCGGCGGGTGGAGGGACACCGCACCGGCCTGGCACGGCAGCGCACGGCACGCGTGGCTCAGGCAGAGGCCACGCTGCTGGGAGGCTCCGGCCTCAGGATTACAGACCTGCAGGACAGTTGCGGCAATGCCTGAAAGCTCCGGGGACGCGTCGTCGCCCGCCCGGCAGTGGAAAACGTGGAGCCCAACAGCTGAGACCCCCTGGCTCTGAGCTGCTCCCTGGACACCCCGCGTCCTGGAGTTTGCCTGCGTTAAAAGCGACCACTTCCCGAGCAACACCTCCGTGGCCGGCAGACGTGGGCAGGCTCGCCGGGTGCTGCCGGGGGCCCAGCGCTGCTCCGTGGGGCGGCCGCCGTGTGCCCCCGGCCACCGAGACCCCGGGAGCGCGTCCCACCGGCAGTGGTGGCGCTGCGGCCTCCTGGTGACGTGTCCTGATGGCTGACCCTCTCCATGAAGATAAATGGAAAGCGTCTGCCTCCGATGGTGCTGCCGATTCAGTCTGGCTGGCTGCGGAGAAAATGAGACCGCCGTCCCCAGCCCACCGCGGGGAAAAGGCTCCTTCTTCCCCCAGGAGGGACGGAGGCTTGGCAGCCCGCTGCTGGGGTGGGCTTTCTCCTAAGGAGAAGCTCAAATTCTGTAGATCTCAGCAAAAACTCTGGGAAGAACTCAAATATGCAGAAAGCACTGATTTTCCACGTGGATGCATTGCCATTAGCCCTGCCCATTAATTAGAATAATGCTAATTGTTATGATAATTATGATTATATACAGTACTTTGTATTTACTGAGATTGGAAATATTTAAAATAAACTTTTGCAAAAGCTGCGTGCTTTTATCAAAGCCAGTAACATCTTAGATAGCATTTTTAAATGCCAAATTTTCTATGAAAACGTATATTTATATCAACAAAATTAAATTTCAGCTTAAGCTTCTTATTATAAATAAAAGAAAATAAGTCAATAAAACAATAAATATCTAACTGAATGAAGCAGAAATTATATCCAATTATATTTTCTTTAAAACCCAATTTATCTGCCAATATTTTCTTTAAATGCTCATGTTACTTTTTCACTTACTAACAATAAATGCCTGGATGCATTTCAAAGTGGTGCCTTTTCTATTATTTCATTTCCTGGAGTCCTCGGCTTGAAAGGACATTAATAGCACACTATAAATAAAAAAAAAAAGTTACTTAAGGATTTACAGCTGAGGATTTCTATGGAAACAAACCGAAGAGGGGAGTTTGCATCAGTGTGGGGGTGGTGGATGGAAACAAAGAGCGCACACTGAAAATAGAAAAGTTCGTTCAGCTGCCACATGGCAACCCCGGGGCCTCCTACCTGCGCCCGAGCTTTGCATCCGGGGGTCACCCGAGGTGGCGGGGGCCGTGCGGGGACCACGGCGCAGGGACTGCTGTGCCAGCAGCCGCGTGGGTCACGGTGCTGCTCTGGCACGGTGCTGGCCACGGCAGAGAGGCCAGTCGGGGTGCTGGGAGGGGGGTGCTGCTGTAGCCCCAGTCTGTGCCCACAGTCTGTGCGATGAGAGTCGCGGGAAAGCCACAGCGATGGTCCCGCACGCCGGGACGCTGCAGGACACGGGGACGCCGTGGGCTTGGAGCATCTCCTTTGCCCTCGCCGCTTAGGTCCCACGCTTGCCCGTGCTCTGAGCACCTGAGCATCGACCGGCGATGAGGAGCGACTCCGTCGCCAGCCCTCTCATAAATGGGAAGCGGATTTCCAAGTGAGAGGGACCAAAATGACTTGCATAACATAGGAAACAATTCAACAATCAAAAAATCTTTCACCACTTAATAGGATTTTATAAATTGAATTATCTCTTTAAGCGCTGACAGTCCTAGCCTATCAATCAATTAAGGGATGCCAGGCTCGAGCCTACAGACTCGCTTAGTGGGAGTGTGCTGCTGTCGGTGTGCTGCTCTCAGGGCACCTTGCTCCTTTGACGCTCCCCCGGCACCCCCATGAAGGCAGGGCCATGCCAGGGCTGGGCAGGGGCTCCCTGCCATGGCGATGGTCCCGGGGGACTGCCCTGCTCCGGCCCCGCTGGGTCGGGAAGCTCCAGCCTCCCGGTCGGGACTGTGGCTGGGATGTTTGGCGAGAGGTGGCACCTGGCACCTGGCCGGAATGCACGGGGTCGGCACAGCCCCGCCACCTGGCATTGGCACCCAGAAACAGGTCAGCATGTTGCCCGAAATGGGGGCACGAGCAGGAACCCACAGCCTCCGACTGCCAGCCCGGGTACCCGGGCAGCCATGGCTGCCCACTAGTGAGACATCTCCGAATGGCACAGAAATGGGCTCTTCCCTCCACCACCAGCTCCCTGTAAACCCCGTGCCCTACGACACCATTGCACGGGGTGTTTCCACCATTTGATGACATCTGAACTTGAGGTTCTAGTTCCACTGTCCTTTCTTGTGGGCACCCCAGAGCATGGGGTGTTTCACATTCAACTGCCAGTTGCAAAAAAGGATGAAAGAGCTTGTAAAGAAACATGTTATCCAGCCTTAATTATTTGTTGTGGATGTATTTTGCAGCTAAAATGTCCTTTCAGTCCTTGTAACTTGTATTAGTGGCAGGCGCTGGGCAGTGGGGCACTGCAGCACAGCCGTAAGGTGAGGCCAAGGGGCCGGATCCGGCTCACGCGTTTCTGGAGCTGGACATCCCCGGGGATGGGCAGAGGCGCTGGTGACCTCTTTGTCATGAGTACAGTCTGTTAGGTAACTTTCGCTTAGGTTTCCGCAATTTGCCTCTCCGCACTAAGTGTGTATTAATGCAGTAGGTGAAGCTTGCATTATTGATGGCGTGTAGGACCAGGTGTTCACAGACGAAAGGTTAGTTTATTAATCCACCGGGAGACCTTATGAAAAACAAATTCAGGTAAACAACATATTTTTCTTGACTGCTTTTCAAGATTTAAGGCAGGGATCCTGTTCTCTGAGCCTCTTTGACGCATTTCCATTGCACTCTGTTATTACATTCTTCAAAAAAGAGAGATTGCTTCTCGTGCCACGTTCTGGGGAGAGAGAAACCTAATTGAATCTGCTGCCCGTGTGCGCTGGACAGCATCTCCTTCCCAGTTATGGATGGTCTTGAGAGTTACTAAAACACACAGTCAGGCCTATTTGAAAGACATTTTTCTGTAAGGGACCTGCAGTATCCATGCCGTATCCCCTCCTTTCTGCACCTCGGGCAGCCTGTGCCCGCCAGCCCCATCCTCTCCAGTTTTGTGCTCCGCGGAGCCCAGCCCTCCCCGTCCTGCAGCCCTTTCTTCTGCGCCGGGAGCAAGTTTCATTGCGGCTCCTCGTCTGCCAAGCCATGGTGGGGGAACATGGGTTTCCAAGTGAACCCTCCTGTGTACCCCCTGCTCCGGTGAGGACCTGGGTTGGCGAAGGGCTCTCGAGGCTGGCACTGATGCACCCCCACACACACCCCCTGCGATGCCCGGCAGTGTCCCCCTCCCCTCCCAGCGCCACCCCGGCACCGTGGGCAGCCGGGCTTGGCAGGGCAAAGCCACCGATCCGGAGGTCACCGCTGAGGCTGCCGGATGCCCCAGTGCTGCCGGGAGGGATCAGCCCATGCACGGTGCCCGGGGCCCGGCAGGGTAAGGTGGTGGCTCGTTTGGGGAGGGATCGGGCAGCAGAGTGCCAGGCACGGTGTGCGGCTGGCTCAGCCCTGCTGCCTTTTCTGTGTGCTCCTCGTCTAACCTCTGGGCATGGCGCTCGGGAGAGAGAAATCCCTGTGCCCCGTGTATGACCACTGGAACTTGATTAAGCACTGAACTTTAATTAATTGACTGGCTTGGAGTAATAAGGTTTGCCGATTCACTTTGCCCAACAAAGAAGTGAATAGTTAATTTACATTAACTGTCAGGTGTGAGAACTGCCATCGTGCACAGAGCCACTCTCCTCCACCCCACCATCAATCAGGCGAGGTGCAGAGCACACGGGCTGCTCGGCCCCCCACCGCAGCCCCCGCACTCCCCCACCACCGACCTGACTCCCGGACCCCCCCAAATCCCCAGAGCCTTGGCTGGAGCCACTGCAAGCAGGTGAAGCTGGAGCGCTCAGCCACCCGCCCTGGCTGAGCCGATGGGGAGTCGCCTCTGCCGGGTGCTGGGGGCCCTTGGGGACCCTCCCGCACCCCTCTGGCCACCGCTCGGCCCGTGCTGCCGCTCCCGAGGGGACAGCGCCGGAGCAGGGGTTTGCCGTCAGTCACGCACGGTACGCCGCTCCTGGCATTTCACCGCCAGCAGTTGGGGAAGCTTTCCAAATGTCAGCTTCCCATCCAGTTCAATTATTTCCACCCCGCGCCTGCGCGATGAAAGGTTACAAGGTAAATCCCCTCTGCCCGGTGCGTGCCACCGAGCCGAGCCGCCGTGGCCGGCGAGGAGGCCGCGTGCAGAAAGCGCTTCCCGGCCGCAGCGGGCTCGGAGCAAGAGGACGAGAAACCCGGAGCACATGCCCTGCCTGTTTCTTCAGCGTGCATCTTCTGCTCTTTAAATTGATTGGCACTTTCTATTTGAGGAAAAATGAGTTCTTAAAATTGAAATACTGGTTATTGTTATGGTAATACAGCGAGGCTGCAGCAGGAGAGATTTTTAAGATACAAAAAAGGTTAGTTTAAATCAAGCGACTGATAGGTGAGTCTATATAAAGTACTCAGGACTAATGAGTTCAGAGGTATCTACGTATCGGGTCTGGCCCCCTTAATGCTGCTGATTCCAGTGGTGGGTGCAGGTAATAACCAAGATAACCCCAGGCCTCCGAGATCATTATTGCTTTATCACGTTTTGTATAAAATATTTTCGGCCTCATTTAGGATGTCAGCCTCTATCAAACGTTTCCTTGCATTAAGAGCACGACACATCCCTGCGGCGCCGGCGTACCTGGCACCCTCGCCGGCTGCCGAGGGAGAAGCACTCGGGGCGCCCGGGAACCCTCTTAGGGGGACGCGGCGCTAAGCAGAAGATTTATGAATAATGTAACAACAAAAGTACCGAGCCCGTATTAGCACGACATAGTGACTGATTCCCAACATATGTTATTGCTTTCTCTCATCTTTACCTGAAATTAGCAATTTAGAGTCCATACCTTTATTTGGAAAATAATAGTACACACAGAATTATAAAAGTTTAATATGCTCTCAGTAAAATGAAAAATGAGCGGTTATGATATTGTCTAACACTTTCAAATGTGTTTATTAATTCATGTTTTAAATCATAAGTTTCATTCTGCAGGAGAGTCATACACAGCAATAAGCAAGTTTTAAAATATTAATGAATAAACAATATTTCTCTATTGAAATATAACATGCTTCTTTGAACAATGTACCACCGGTAATAAATCACAACCAGCAGAAAATTGCATTTCATATTTAATACAACTTGAACTCTGCCTTTTTATAAATGATATCTTTTTTGTTTAATTGGCGTCAGTTCAGATCTAGCAGATTGCTAATAAAATTCTGGATTTCCATATTTAATGACGCGTGCTCTTTATGCTGAATTTTACCACCAAAAAAATGCAGCCTTTTATTATCCTAATAGATAGCGTTAATAGGTGATCTCGTCTCATGAGCAGCAGCCCCGGTTGCTCTGCCGAAGCCTCGCCGCGGCTTCCCAGCAGCGAGGGGCGCGGGGCTGCGTGAATCTGTGGGTGCCGCTGGCAGAGCGCGGCAGGCAGCGGGGCCACGGGAGCTGTGCCGGTGCTGGAGGAGCGCACGCCGTCTGCCCCCCTCTGCTCCCCGAGGGCGGCAGGGCTGGACGCGCTGGGGCCGCAGCCCGCGTGCGGGGTGCCTGCTCCCCTTCGGGTCTGCGCTCTTCTTCTGGAGAAGGGCGCCATCACCCACGGGCGAGCGGCTGGGTGGGCGGCCTCCACGCCAGTGGGGAACAGACACCACCAGAGCTGCGGTGAGGGGGCACCCTGAGACCCTCCAGCCATCCCCCTTCTCCAAGGTGCCAGCCCCAGAGAGCTGAGCATGGCAGGGCAGCAGGCAGAGGAGGAGGAGGAGGAGGAGGAGGAGGAGGAGGAGGAGAGGAGGAGGAGGAGGGCTCCTTCCACATGGTGGGGCACTGGCCCGGAGGTGTGCTCCTCAGGGATGTCCATGGGTCCCCACCGTGCCCCAAGGGGAGCCACCACCCGCCCCAGGAAAGGGGCTCACCTGGGCAGGGCACGGCCACGTGTGCCACGTACACACCTACGCCAGCCCTACACGAGCACGCACGTCTGCACCCACGTTAGTAGCCACAGATATGAATGAAATTAATTGGGTTTAATTAGCCTGTGTAAACAAGATCCTTAAATTTGTTGCCACATGAGGGTTTTGGCAGTATCCAATAAATTAATCCTTTTTATTATATCAATGACAGGAAGATGATCAAATACGCTTTGATATAGATTTTGGGATTTATCACCTAGTAGCATTCTGATATGCTTGAACTTTTTTTTCCTGCTGCTGCTGCTGCAGGCAAGAAGGAGGCTACAAACGGCGTTGGCTTCCGAGCCTGCTCACGGGCAAAGCAGGGGATTTGGCGACAAACGGGCAGGGGACGCCAGGGAAACTTTGAAGCAAAGTTTGTCTTTGGGATTTGGTGGGAAAGTAGAGTTTCCAGTGGGTAGGGTCACGTGGGGAGAGATGTGGGCGGCAAGGGGGATCCTGTAACGAGGCACAGCAATTAGCGTGTCGTGCCAGTGCATCCTGCAGCCCGAGGCTGAGCTAAACCAGCAGCACAGTCCCTGCCTTCACCTCTGGCATGGGGCATACGGTGCCTTCGTCCAGCCTGCGCTGCCAGAGAGCAGAGGACTGCAGAGGGGACAGCTGGGCCCCCGCAACCCCGGGGTGTGGGACGGCTTGGGGCTTTGCGTTTGGCGTTGCCAAACGTCCCTTTGCTGGCCGACACCGCGCGGTGTCCAGCGGGACAGCGCAGGGCAGGGCTGATGGGTGAGCGTGCGAGGGACCCCTGACCCGCAGCCCCCCGTCGAGCGGCTCTGTCCCCGGGGACCAGGACCATCCCGCAGCTGCTCGCCCGGTGCTGCGCGGCACAGTGCCAGCACAGGGCTTTTCCCCACTGACTCGGATGCTGCGCCGCTGCCCTCCAAGAGCGGGGGGTGTGTGTAGGTGAGGGGAGCACCCTGGGGCTTTGGGGCACTGGCATGGCCTTAGCGAGGGCAGCAGGAGCCTGTCGGCTGCTGTTTCATGGCACTGGCAGCTACACCAAGACCTCCTGTGCTTATCCTACGGTCTCAGCCTGTGCCCGTTTCTCTAGGCGCAAGCTCCCCATTAGCCTGGTCCATGCATATCATTCCTCCTGCCGTGCCGAGCCCGGGGGGAGACAGGCTTCACCGGTGCTGCAGGACACCTCGGCAGGGCTGGTGCCTGCAGCAGATTTGCTCTGGCATGTCACAGCTGATTTCCCAGGTACCGCTAGGACGTAGCCCAGCACCTACGGCTCGGCTGTCAGCAAAGATTTTAAATGCCGGCACCCTCCTTCCCACTGTTATCTGCTGCAGGAAGGAGTGAGTGGCTTTGTATCTCCGATGCATGGGGAAAACAAATTCGGTGGCAGACCGGCTGCCCACAGGAGGTGAGCAGCACCCACGTCCTGCCTGGAAAGCCCCAGAGACCGCTCCAGCAGCCGTGCTGTCCCAGGCGTCCCCTCTGCGCCGTGGGGGCGACGGCTGGGGAGCTGCTGCGCACAAAACCTTCTCCTGCTCTCCGCCACCGAGGGAAGGATAACTGGATGGGAATTCTAATCATATATTATATTACCGTGTCATATTAGACTAATAAAATCCTAATATGATACAGGAATGGGGAGCATATCATAACTCCTCTGTGGCTAATACAATGCATGCAATAAATCACTCCCAGGGCTTATCCTTAACAATTGTATCAGTGCTTTCTGTGTCATGCTGATAACTCAGTCCCTCTGATCTAATGGTTCACTTTTCTTCACAGTCCATATGGCAGTGACATTAAAGCTAATGAAATAAAATAAAATTTGCCAATCTTTGAAGAATTCCATTCTTTAAAAAGATGTATTTTATTAACACAAACTGGAAACATCTTCAGTTACTCCGAGTTATTTTTATCACATTGGAAATACATGGCACAGATATTGGCATCAGCATCTTACATCCGACTCGCGTGTGGTCTTTGCAAGAGACATCGCTACAGGGTAACACCATGTCGTTCAGCCTAGTACACTTACTGCCAAGTTCACATCGTCAGCAGAGCTGCCCCAGTTGAACCAGTCCCGTGGAGTATGGATTTTGCCATGCCAGAAGGTCGCAGTCTCCCTGACTCTTCCCTTCCTCGGCTGAGGATCCCTCGTTGCATCCAAGGCCAGATACACAGGGAACCGAGCGCCGGGAGCTTGGTGTCCAAATGCCAGGGAGAGGAGACCGTCGCCTGCTTCACCTGTGGCACAGGAAGATTTGCTTTTCTTCGTGCAGCTGAGAGCGCTGCAGGGCTGCTCCCATAGCTCTGCCAGTCGCAAACCCGGGTGCGTCTGCTGGAGCCAGGCGCCAGTTCTCCCTGGCTGGGCAGCTTCTCACGACCCCTCCTGCAGGACACCCTGGCCACCGGCAGCTCCTCGGTGCAGTGGCCGTGCCATGGTCCCCCCAGCCCAGGTGCACAGCAGGTCGGATGGAGCTGGGGCTGGTCCCAGAAGTGGCTGGTCCAGCCATGCACAGGGAAGCGCCGTGGGTCTCTTCACCAGACACCCTCGTGCCTGTCACAGCCCTGGGACGCACAGCGTGGCGATGATGGTGGTGGGTGTCTTTGGTCAGGATGGTGCCGAGCACAGGAGACGGCGATTCCTGAGGCCCGCTGTGAATCCCCAGCTGCTCCCACTATGCTTGGTGTGGGGTCTCTCAGCTGGCACCTCCCAGGGCCGGTGGGAGCCGCGGCCGCAGGACATGGGGCTGGCAAGCTTTGCTCCTCTGCCACCACGGCGCACTGGTGGCACGGGGCTGCGGCGGCTTCGGTTGCGGTGACACTCACGTGCGCCAACAGCTCAAACCTGGGTGCAGGGAATCAGGGTCGTGCCACTGAGCAGTCCCACGGGTGGGAGGGCTGAGGGTCTCCTCCCCATGCCAGGATGGGTGCGCGGTGCTGCGGCAGAGGTCCCACACGGCCAGGGGGCTGCAGCCCTCATCCGAGGTGTGTGCGTGGAGGAGGGATCCTTGCACGAGTCACTGTTCCTGTGCGAGGAGGCGCAGCTACTGGGTGAAACACAATACCATCAACAGCATGATCCTAATACTGGTGCTTGCAGTAAACCTTTCTGATGTGTGATCAAGCCTCAAGGATAAGATGTGTATTATTTGCCATGGAACCACGTGGCTGTTCTCCAATGTAAGGAAAGGCCAAATTGCACTTGTAATTCAAAGGAACCCAAAGCCTTAATGCTGTAAAGAAGCATGCTAATGATGCCCAGCGGGCGCGGGGCATGCAAGTGCGGCCCAAAGGTTGTTGATGGCCTTCCTATGAACCTCCTCAGTGTGTGACAGGTCCTTGCCTGTGGCCAGCAGAGATGTGATCAAGATGAGGGACGTCTGTGTGTTCATTACGCTGCCTACGCCTCCACTGACACACTTTACATTTAAAATACTGTTTCCATTGAGCTGGAGCATAAACACCGAGCGCGTGGACTTGGGGAGCTCCATTAGCAAATGCAAATCATTTGGTGCTTTGTCCTCCGCACAGAGAAGTCTTCGGAAGTCCGCGGTCCCCATCTGCCCCAACTCTCGTTAACCGATAATGAAGGCTTTGCAATGTACGTCTAGTTATTTACTTATTTATCTAAATGCACCACCTGTAGTGAAAGAAGCAACGTTCAATTCTAAAACTGATCGAGAAGTTGTGTCTGCTCCATAAACAAAAGCAGAAGCTGGTGCACGAGGGCACGTGGGATGCAGAGGGAGAAGAGTGTGGCTGCGGTCCTGGGAGTGAGAGCCAGTAAACAAAGGTATTTTACAAAATAACCTGATACAAGAATTGTCAATAAGAAAAGCTGACCCACAAGCTAATTGAATCATGCAAATAATCGTTTAGCCACCAAAACAACACCTAACGGCTTGAACAGCTGACTGGAAAGGAAACGTGGCAGGCAGGCAGCTCCTCCGAGCGCAGCCTAGCCTAGGCCCCAGCTTAGCCTAGGCTCCAGCCTAGCGCGGCTGGTAGTAGTGAGCGCTAGCCCTCCTCCTGCCTAGCTACACTAACCCGAGTAGTAAGTAGTTATATTTATCAAAGACCATTTGCTGCAAGTGATTAACGTTAATTTGATTTCCTGTGAGTCAATTTCCTTGAGATATGGTAAATAGGCTATTACCTGTTATTGACCTTTACTTTATTAAAAAGATTTAAAATTAGCATTTATATATATACGTCCTTCCAAAAAAGTTTTTTTAATAAAGAAAAATATTTTTATAATCGCATTATACTTGCTAGCTGAGGCTGTAGTTCCAAAGTTAATGTTAAATAAAGATGGTAATTAAGAGTGAATACGATGATGATTTTTAAACTCATCTAAAGGACTGACCCCTTCCTTCGCCTCCACTTGCATTTCTGCTCCCCAGCAGAGCGGGTGGAGGTGGAGGCAGGGGCTGGGGGGCAGCCTGCGGGTGGAAGCCTCTGCCCCGCAGGCTCCTGCCCCCGCCGGGACGCACCTCTCGCAGGATTTCCAATCCTCTCCAGGCAAGAGGGCACCACCAGCTACCGGGACTTAAAGAAACGCTCAGCTCCGGCTTCGTGACAGCCTGTGCTGCTGGCAGCCTACTCATCTCCTAGGGCTGACTTCAACTGAGCAGGAAGAAATTACGTCCACGTTTGATCATGAAAGCAAAAAGTTTATTCATGTTTGAAACTACATATAACTACCACGAGGAAGACTTTTCAATCCAGGGTGTAATCCAGTTAGAAAGTAACACGAAACGGTTTAATACATTAGAATCACTGCCACAAATTATTTTCATGACTCAATCAGTTTCAGAATCGCATACAATACAAAAGAGAGAAAGAAAGGGCCCCCTGTTACACAGGGGGAAATATACAGTACTGAATACTGAAGTCTGTATGCATCACAATTAGTTGTTGGTTTTTGCGTGGATTAGTAACAAGATGAAGAACATTCAAAATGTTTCTCAGTATTTACAACAGTCTCACTGTTTTGTGTTAAACCTAAGACCCCATGTTTCCACTTTCGCTTCTTTAAAAGTTGCCAACGCAACCCTGATTCTTTTAAAAGATTACAATGTACATTACATTTCATGGGGAAACAAAGAGTTAATTACAAGATGCAAAAAGATAAGAAAGAGACAAACTACAGCGTGAGTATCGTTCAGAGGTAGTAAGTGAGCACTCTAAGCTACAGAACATGTTGAAAGTCTATTGGTTTGTATGAGTTCGCATGAGGTAATAAAGCTGTGTTTGATTGGTGAGATGTATAAATACTCTTTTGCTACACTATGTACAACACTCCATACGATGGTGCTTTTTTCCTTTGCTTTTTTCCTTTGTTTGTTTGTTTGTGGTTTGCTGCCAAGAAGAGGTAACACATCTTGGCAGGCGTGTGCAGCACCTAGCTCGTACTGTAAAACCCCGGGTCTTGGCTTTCACAGAGATCAGCAGCGAGTGTCTTCATCTCCTAAGAACAACCTATGTCCGATGTCGAAATACAGGGAGGAGACTCGGGGTCCGGGTACTTTTAGCAAGAAAAAGATGCTCCTGGTTTCCAATCTAATTTGTAAGACAATAGATCACAACAAAAATGTGACGAATAAGGATTCTTAAACAC